>NC_071126.1:12030000-12330000 GCF_024256425.1 Clarias gariepinus | reverse complement strand
CACATCTGATTTTACCTTGCTGGTTTATGGATTTGTCTGACACTGGAGATCAACAGGAGTAAAACATTACGACTCATGAGGATCTTCTCTGTGGCACTGTTTTGTTGTATCATGGGCAGGTTGTATCATGGGCCAGGGGTAGCTCAGTGGTTAAGGCATTGGACTACGGTTCGGAAGATCCCAGGTTCAAACCCCACAACCACCAAGTTGCCACTGTTGGGCCCTTGAGCGAGGCCCCTAATCCTCAACTGCTCAGATGTGTAATGAGATAAAAATGTAAGTCGCTCTGGATAAGAGCGTCTGCCAAATGTAAATGTAAATCATGCTATAATGAATGTCATATTAATGACGGCAAACTCTGGCATCACTCTTCCACAATGTAAAGCAGCTTTATAACACACTCGTGCTGAGTTATGCCAGAGATCTGGCTTGGATAGTTACTGATCTAAGAGATGACAAGCTTGATAGCATTGACAGCAGTATTATCATGAAAGGACTGAAGTGTTGCTGTCTTTAGGTACGTAAAGATGAAATGAAGGTTAAATGCCACTGTCACTACTATCAACAAAAATGTTATTGTGGAGAGGATGGAAAACTGGTAGACAAAGTAAAAAACAAATACAGACTGTTCCATTTTCTTTTTGACTAGGAGTTTCCTATATTTAATTATATTAGTTATATTAACTGCAAATTTCATTATAATAGATTCTGCAAGCCATTGATCAATACATGTTGTTTACATATACTGTATACCGATCACCCATAACATCAAACAAAGATGTTTGGTCCATGCAAAAATCATGGACCAAATGGATCTCAGCTCCAGACACCTCCAAAGTCCCCGTGGAGCCAGGCCTCCATTTGAAAATAACCATCTAACCATCCATCCATCTATCTAGTCACCTCTGTAATCTAAAAAGAGACCAGGGGGGCCAATTGTGACCAGTGTATTTATTCCCATTTTACAATCAAAGTAAAACCTCTGGTTAACAGTCACACGTGCAATTGAGAAAATGCGAGATTGTGAGCGCCTATTAGTCTAATTTGCATGTCTTTGAACTGTGGGAGATCGAACCTGGACCTTGGAGGTGCAAGGCGACAGTCCATCCATTCATCCAGCTTCTTCAGTCCAACTACGGACCATGGAGGCCAATTGTATGTTTCACCCCCAAAATCCCCGTAAAGCCATGCCTCAAGGGTCAAACCTGCCCTGAAGTGGGATACAAATTCTAGGTGGGATTAACGTTAATGTTTGTAATGTTGTAGCTGATCAGTATAAATTACTATGCAACTCTAAATGCCAGTCACAAAAAGACACCATTAATTATCAGAAAGAGGGTTATTGGGTAAAAGAAAAGCCTACAGTAGCATAAACGTTAGCATCCCATTGAAACAGCAAAGTGTATCTCTGCATACAAATTTGTTAAAAAAAGAGAGAGAGAAAAAGATGAAAAAAATCAACATACTGTATGCAGTGAAGCATGAAAAACAACATGTTCGCTATATATTATTGATGACATGGCTTTTGCTGTGTAGACTTTTTTATTGCCCTGTCTGTAAACTTTCTTCAAAGCTTTGATCTTGAACAAAACTATACACTGCTGCTGAATCTGCAGAAACAGCCTTTAATCCAAAGTGCTGGATACGGCCACGTATAGAAACCACCTAGATTAAAAAGCATGTGATTAAGAGGGGAAATCACATTCTCTGAATGCATGCAAATGCACTGTTTATCTGCTGTTGTGCATAATGTAGTTTAGTTTATGTAGCAGAGATTTAAGTGCTTGGTGCCTGATGAATGATTCTCATTACCACAGTCCAGCGGTTTGTAGATTAAAAGTGGCCTGTAAGATAAGTGGAGACTATTTACAAGCATTCATAGAGATAGACATATTCCATATTAATATTCTGTACACAAGCCTACGTATTGGCATATCACTACGCATATTTGCATGCCAGTGTCATGATAGTGTGGGTTTTAGTTGAAAATCTGTTTAGCATTTCATCCCATACATCATTAGGCAAATGGGCAATGGTGGCTCAGTGGATAAAGCATTAAACAATACTGTTCAACTACTTAATTTTTTCCTGTGCCAGTTGTAGGTTGCTTTGAATAAATGCATCTGAAACAGTTTGTTGAAAAAAAATAAATAAATAAGTATGCTCCATTTGCCTAAAAGTGTTAAATTGGAATTTCCAATACATGAAAGAGAAAAGCCAAAGACAACATCCCATCAAATCAGGAATGATGCTCAAAAAGCTGGCATGTTCTTTTCAACACTGAGTTTAGCAAGTGGCATTAAAATCCATATGGCGGCTCAGAGCATCAGAAGTAAACAAAAAGCACTTTTTGCCTTTAACAAATATGTACTGTGTGCAAAAGTATTTGCTTTAACAACATTTTCACTTGACCTTCACATAACTGACTATACACTTTATGGTTTTGAGAAGTTAGGAAATGTACTGCATACACACACACACACACACACACTCACTATTTAACACACTTTATTAAGCAAAACTGTACTATTATTCTGCTAATTAAACCGTCACACTCTGCTCTTACTGGTGAAATGTGCAACCAATAAAGACTGGCCACCAGGCTGGTCAAATTTAGCCTTGAAACCTCCAACACTAAAATGGCCAGTGTTTCAGTTTAACTGTCCAATCCCTTTATATATATATATATATATATATATATATAAAATATATATATATATATAACCCACCCCTTCTCTCTCTCTCTCTCTCTCTCTCTCTCTCTCTCTATATATATATATATATATATATATATATATATATATATATATATATATATATATATATATATATATATGTATATATATATATGTATATATATATATATATATATATATATATATATATATATATATATATAAATAAATGTATTCCAAGAAAACATTACATGGAAGATGGTGGATGCGGTGGATGCACATATTTAAGGGTGTTTAAGGGTGTACAAACGGTGACAAAGTATTTAAGGGTGACAAATAAATGCATATTAAATTGCCCATTGGACATCCATCCATCCATCCATCCATCAATGCATCAATCCTGGCACCTCTGTAGTTTAACTAGGGACTGTGAGGGCCAATGGTGACCACTGTATTTATTCCAATTTTACAATCCTGGTAGAACCTTGGATTAACAGTCACATGTGCAATTAGAAACTGGGAAAATGCACAATTGGGAACGGCTATTAGTTTTTCATTTGCATGTCTATGGACTGCAACCGGAGTGCACAGTTATGGGAAATATGGAGGTGGAAATCGAAACGGACTTTGGACTCTTGGACAGTCCATGTATCCATTTACTGTAGCTTTTACAGCCCAACTAAGGACCGCGGAAGCCAATGGTGACCATTGTATGTATTACCATTTGTACGATCGTGGTAGGACCTTTGGTAAACACTCACACACTCATGCATGGCGAAACCCAGAGGAAACCCAGCATGCACGGAGAGAACATGCAAACTCTATGTTCCTGACGTGGGAATCAAATCCAGGGAATCAAATCCATCGAATTCGTGCCACCATAGTACAAAGTTCTCTGTTTATAAAGCATATAAAGATTAAATGTAAAGCATTGATTTAATTTGTAAAATGGGGCTTACATGGAGCTGCACTGAAGGATGTTTACATTAGATGAAGATGTCAATTTGGTGGTGAATTTCGAACAAGAAACCATCTTAACCATCTACCCTATTATATATTGTAAGCTGGAACGTTTAGTACGCATCTGCAGGTACTCATCTTCATCTTCATTGGGCTTACATGAACGTAATACCTGCCTTTCAGTCTTGTTAATTTGCATTTAAAATTGTTATTCCCAGAGTGACTTACAGGCTAAATAAATGACACAGCTGATCTATTTGCATAGGAACCGCCGTGCATTTTGCACTTTCAGGTAGAAACGCCCGGTATAGAATATTCATTAAGGATAACACACACACACACACACACACACACACACACACACACACACCATAGAGACATGCTAATTAGCTCATCTGAAAGATGCTGTCTGCATAGATCTTGTTAGTAAACCAGCTTGAGCATCTTTTGGAGGTGTCAAGCTGTTATCAGTGAACTGGGTGAACTGATTTAATAAAAAGGGCACTCAATACAAGCAGCAAAATTGTGACCATTGCACACAAACCCAACACAAGAATCGAACCCAGGACCTGGAGCTGCAAGGTGACAGTGCTAACCACTAAAGAGCATACTGTACTTCAGTATTAGAGTCCCTTTCCCACATAACATGCCTCGTTTGCCTACAGATTAAGAGTATAAGAGCTGCAAAATATTTTTAATATGTATTTAAATTAATCCATCCATCTTGAAACCTCTGTACTCCAACTAAGGACTGTGGAGGCCAATGGTGACCATTGTATTTATTCCTATTTTTGCTACCGTGGTAGGACCTCTGGTCAACATTCACACACGCATTCAAACACTACAGGCAATTTAGGAACTCCAATTAGCGTTCTTATCTGCATCCAACTCTTTTGTAAATTATTCTAGCACAGGGCTTTTAATGACTACATTGTTTACATTTTGCCCAAGAATTACTTACCACACTCCATGATTTTCTATGTAATAATATCAAGACTAGTTTAATTTCTCATTTGTATTTTACCTTTCACTCCACAAGCTATAAACCTTCCACCTATTAGGTCATACTATTGATTTTATTGGTTTTCAAGAAAAACAGACTTTTGATTGTGCAGAATAACAGAAAACATTACATTATAAAAGCTACCTTTATTTCTCTGTATAATCCGCTACTACACTAATGTACTTATCCCAGTGTTTAAGTAGTAACTGCATACCTTCAAGGTAGAACATTATCTCAGTATACTGGAGCCATATATACTATATCATATTATCAGATATGATACTGTATACACATATCAGAATACTGCCTGATTCATTTCTGAAGCAAGGTTAGGATGATACGGGATATGTGGAAATAATTCCCACCTGAGTTCTTGTAATGTTCAAGTGGAGTTCTTGTAATGTTCAAGTGATTGTGTGTGCAGTTCCCACAGATAGATCCGTCTCTTCTGCATAATAACTTGTAAGTGAAGTCTCTTTTCAAGGATCAGGTGTTTCACTCGCCGAATGTTCATGGACACGACCACAGTGGGCTCCGAGCCACCTCAACCAGGATCATCAAGTATGTCCTTTATAACATTTGCACCGTTCAAATAAGAGTCTCATCACCATAGTGTGCATCTAGGCTTCTGTAAATCTCAATTGGTTTTACGCCTTCGTTTGCTACAAGTTTCATCACAAGTCTGGTTTGACTTCAACCCCCTTTAAAGTTTACGCTCAGCATTGGATTGAGCCATTCAAGTTTAAGAATTCTGCGTGAAACATTTCTTCTGAATCCCAACGAACTATAGTAAACTTCATGGACATCTCTAACCTAATTTAATTTCAGTCTTAAATCATTAACACCATTTCTTTAGGATCACAATTAAAAAGGTAAGCATAAATGGTTGCTCTTATACTAATCATTTTCAAGAAAGAAAGTAAGACCATACGGCATAATGATTATTGTAGAATTGCCTCAACATGGTGCATTTTTTTTATTTTAAAATGTATGTTTTTATTTTTGTATTGAATTTTACACATTCTATATAAAGCAATAAGTCCAGCACTAATCCATAATAAAGAAACAAGTCACTCCAAGCTTAGCCTAACAGTGATTTAGGGGCTCATTCGGAGCTGATTTATGCGCACAGAGTGGGGATTTAATACAGAAATTGCTCACATTGGTATTCAATCCTTAGTTCTTGAGGAACTCAGGACATAACTCTGTGTGACAGTTTCACACGATTCCTTGATTCTTTGAACACAGACGTTAGGTCCATTATTTTGTGTGATATAGGCTCTGGCAAAGAGCAGTATTAAGTCCAGCACCGCAATCTGACTGGTTGATTGATGTTACACTGATTGACAAAAGAACAATTTCAGCTATAATACACAAAAAAACTATGGAATTTAATTTAACCCCAATATTAAATGTAAAAACTTTTATAATATTATCGAAATATATATTGCTCCAAATATAATATTTCAAGCAATATATATTTTAATAATATTATACAGTATATATATATATATATATATATATATATAAAGTAGAAATAGTGATGAGAAAATAGCATCAATTTCTTTATGCAAAACTCCAAAGAGAAAATTAAAAGACGGTAGCCTTCATTTCACTTGAACACAAATATTTAATTCAGAGCCAAAGGTGAGTGCTTGTGTGTATTGGCAAAGTGGACTAAAAGCTATTGAATAGCCCTGTTTCTGATGCTTGTACTTAAGAAAAAATCTACCAACCCTGGAGATGTAAACCCCCTCGCTTGTAGTCTCCAGTACATATTCTGAATGATGCATGCAGAAAATCAACCTACAATCCTTTGTGTTTTACTGAAAGGCGAATACACCCAATTCTCACTGCATAAGTACAGATGCAACTTTTAGGCTCACCAACCCAGAATTGCGCTTAAGGGGCTTTCCTACATTTCGAGTTTTTATCCAGAACTGATATAATCCTGACCCTGTAGAAAATCGAAGAGGCATGGGACATCACGGTGTCGCAGACGTCCTAGTCATCAAAAGAATTTCCAAACCTCATACACAAAGATACTACATAGTATGCAAGACTCCAAAAATGTTCTTGTTCACAAGAGATACTTCATCATGCACCCCAAAAACAGTATTGGGTTCAGGTCCAGACTCTGGCTTGGCTACTCCAAGACTTTCACAGAGGTGTTTTGAAGCCTCTCCAGTGTTTTGCTTGGCATTATGCTTTGAATTATAGTCTTCTTGTCAACTGTCAACCTTCATCCCAGTGTCAGGGCAAACCCGTTTTGTCAGGGACTTTATTTCCCATAGTGCATCTCCATCACATGGTATAATTGTAATCACCTGTTACTTGTTTAGCCGCAAGTTTATAAATGGTCCTTTAACTAGTGTTGAGTTGTTTCACATCTGATCTGTTTGTACACTGTTGTCATTCTTTATGTTTTGGTGCTGGTTCGTTATTCAAGTCATCGCTGGTTAAAGTATCGACTGTTCTAAGATTTTGTTTTGGTTTTAATTTGGAATTAATTAAAGCCTCGACATCTGCAAATATGCCATGCCTACATTCCTCCATGCATAACACGCTGGAGAAGGTTTTCACTTATTTTATCAGTATCAATTTTCCCTCTGTAGTGACTACTCTCCCTGTCCCAGTCGCAGAAAAACATCCGCTCAGCATGATGCTGACCAAACTGCGTTTTACTGTAGGGATGGTTTTAATGAGGTGATGTGCAGTGCCTGATTTCCTGATTCCAAATAGTTCAATCTTTGTGACATTAGACCAGAAGATTTTGTTTCTCACGCTCTGAGAGTCCTTCAGGTGCTTTTTGGCAATCTCCCAGCCGGCTGTCATGTGTCTTTTAGTGAAGAATGGTTTCTGTCCGGCCACTGTACTATAGACACCTGATTGGTAGAGTGATGGTTGTCATTCTGTAAGGCTCGCCCATCTCCACGAAACAACTCAGGATCTTATTTATAGGGACTTGGTTATCTCTCTGACCAATGCCTTTCATCCGTAATTACTCAGTTTGGTTGGGCAGCTAGAAACCTGGAAAGAATGCGGTTGTTGCAAATCTCTTTCATTCTAGAAAGATGGAGGCTTCGATTTCGTTTGATTCTTGATGTGTCATACACCTTTCAGTTTCAAGGCGGGCTAGGCAGGCTCATCTGACCACATAGCTAATAGTTTATTCATGGAGTGGGAGGGCAAATTTCCACCGGGTCCCCACCCAGAACATTAGCCAGCATCCTCTTCATTTATAGCTACTCTTATGTTCTTGGTCACATAACTGTGACCAAGACCCTGATTACTCAGTTTGGTTAGGCAGCCAGATCTGAAAAGACTTGGTTGTTCCAAATCTCTTTTATTTAAGGAATTATGGAGTGACATCTTATATACACAGATGCATGCCATTTATTAATACTGTATGTCCAATGAAGTCAATTAAGCATACTGTAGGTGGACTCTAGGCAAGTTATGGAAGCAACTCAAAGATCTGAATACTCACTGTATGTAAATGGGATATATAAGTATTATTTTTTTTTTATTGTTGAGTACTGTGTGTAGAATGATGAGAAAAAAAAGAAAACATTTTAAGATGAGTGTGAAACATCGTGAAACTGGCACTGAACTACAATGTGTATTTCATTTATTATGGGAGTTGCTGCGGATTCATAGATTATGTAGTCACAGGTCAGGGTACAGAATATGCTCTAGCAGTTTCTGCTAAGCCTTACACTTTGTAGAAAAGTGTTAAGTGTAGTAAGTAACCTTGAAACATTTACTAAATAAATCATGACAATTTGTAGACGTTTCTTAACAATTCGACATGGGCTGTGCAGTTTTCAGGGGAGTCCAAGGTGATTTGTAAGTACATCTTAACATTTTATAGCCAATGCATAGTTAATTTGTATGTAATTTAAGGCACAGACTGAAGCGCCCTATTAAGAATCTTAATTCGTTTGGGAATGTATGAAGGCCCCATGTTGATGCAAAGCCCAATGTGCAATGTTTAATGTGCTATTTCCAAGCAGCGTACTACATCTTATGTAAATTAGCATAGCCTACAGTGCATACAGTATGTGACCCATCACATCAAATCATTAAAGTGTTACAGTTACATTTTACGTGATTTAAGTTACGCACAGTTTCAGATTCCTGGTTCAATATGCTCAATTCTTTATACTAACTTTGTTAACGTACCATGTCCAGATGCTGAGATACTGTAGGACTATTACGAATTTGTTTATGAAGAGGGCCATGGGAAAGAAAAAAGAATCCGATTTGTAGAATATTTAAATGAGGTAGTAAGAACGAGGGAACACTCAGCCCTATTTTGACACCCTGTTAACACCTAAACATAATTTCACCAGTAGTGTGGATTTATAGCACAAAAATGCATGTTTTTCTATCACATCTGGAGGAACCAGCTTGGATAATGTCCATTAAAGTGCTTTAAAACAATGTTTAGGATTGATACATTTGATACTGTATATCAGCGGTATGGTGGTGTAGTGGTTAGCACTGTTGCCTTGCACCTCCAGGGTCCAGGTTCGATTCCCGGCCAGGCTCGATTCCTGTCTCTGTGTGCATGGAGTTTGCATGTTCTCCCCATGCTTGGTAGGTTTCCTACAGGTATACCGGTTTCCTCCCACAGTCCAAAGATATACAGGTTAGGCTAATTGTCGTTCCCAAAATGCCTGTAGTGTGTAAGTGTGTGTATGTCTGTGTGCCCTGC
This sequence comes from Clarias gariepinus, assembly GCF_024256425.1. Classification (NCBI taxonomy): domain Eukaryota; kingdom Metazoa; phylum Chordata; class Actinopteri; order Siluriformes; family Clariidae; genus Clarias; species Clarias gariepinus. The sequence goes on along the minus strand of NC_071126.1, from coordinate 12,320,642 downwards.
GATGGATTGGCTTCGTGCCCTAAGTCTCCTCGTGACCCTGAATACAGGATAAAGCAGTATAGAAGATATGTAAGTGAGTGATACTGTACATTTCACCTATTGAAATTTATTGGCCATAGTGCAAAATTATGTGACTTAATACCTGACTTGATAAAGGTTACATACAGTTTACAAGATACATAGCAATAAAGCCTGCAAAAATCTGTTGGAGATGGTACAGTCAAACCTTCCGCCCATTACACTTAGGGGACTAGAAGGGTTCTGTTTTGGGTAAAATTATTATTATTTAAAAAAATCTAATTATTTCATATTCATTATTTTCATAAGATTTTATAAATTTGTTTATTCATTTATCCATGAATTTGCTTCATCAACAGGTTTCTGTGGATCACACCGGGCAATGCTGGGATTATTTGCTGGAGTGAATCAGTCCCTTTTAGGGCAATTTCTATGTACTATGAGTACAAAAGTAGCCTGGTTACCTGTTGAATTAAAAAAATAATAACTGGATCATCTACTGTAGGCTGTCCCAGAAACAAAAATCATTTCCCTACAGTGACACAGTTTAGGTTTAACTTAATTTTTAATGACACTGATTTATCAATAACTGGAGATATTTCCTTTCCACTAATTACTCCCAGTACCTTTCTCCTTCTCTCTCATGTGATAACCCCAGATAAGGGCAAATACATTCTCCTCACCTGACCTTGCATTTTTTTTTTTTTTTTGCAGGAGAATGTGTGTTAACCCCTGGGCTCCCCCTCTTATAATCAGTATGTACAGCTTAGCACACTCCACAGGGACAGATGGCTGTCTCTACCTTACGTGTGACATTAGTCAAGGGTACTCAGATGAAAAAGAAGAAAAAATACCAGTGACAGCGTTCTCCTGGCTGCTGTTCAGCTAGTTCATGCGACCTCGGACATTTTTTCCAGCCGAAGTGCACTGACTAAATTGTTTAAGTGTCAGCTGCTCCGTAAATGATGTCCATGTTCCTCATCACAAAGACTTTAGCTCAGAAAAAGCTGTCCATTTTATACCTTTTGCTTTTTATATATTCTTTATCAGACTGAAAAAAGGGGAGAGTTCAGGGTCCAAGCCTATTCCAAATACAGATGAAATGGTGAGCAATCTACAGTATGTACAACATGAAAACCTCATTCTAATGCATTTCATTTTGTAAGGCAAGTATGGGGGGGAGCTTTGTTTTACTCAGAACCCAAATATAAGCTGCAGGAGGCATAGGCTGGGTTCACTTCCATAAATAACAGTGCGTCTCCTCATCCAGACAGCCCTCTGAGCGAGAGACAATCAGTGCTTTCAATCTGAGTTGAATGACTGATATTCACTTAAAATGCGCACCTTACATCTTGTCGAGTCTCCTCAAGGGATCGTTACACAAGGCAGGAGCAGAATGTGACTTTGATACAGAACCTTTTATTCCACCTACGTGGCTCATTTCCCAATATTAGAAACGAGAGAAGAAACCCCATGCTAGCTTTAAGGGTGTTAAATGAAGCAAGGAATACTGATAGGTCAAAAAAATGAAGTTTGTGTTTTTAGAGACATGCTGTATGCCACCTCTAGAACTCGACAACACTGGATTGCGTGAGCATAGAAATGGTGCATGCCACAAAAATAATTTCCTCAAAAGACTGCTGGCACTGGCTGTGTTTTTTTTTTTCCTACTTGATCTAATTTTATTTGCAAGGGAAAAAAAATAGTGAGGGAGTGAAAGAGAAGTGAGGAAGTATGCCAAAAATGGCTGTCTGAGGCGCCCTCAACTAGCCTAAAATTGCACCAAATTTAACCCGCTTATGGAAGGGAGACTGCCTCCCCTCATCCATGATGGATCATGATGGAGGGCCTTTTTGCAAGCCAGTAGCATGCTGAGACACTGGAGGAGAGGGCCAAGCTGAAAGTCATCCCAGGCTGTGGGGAAGTGTGCACAGAAAAGCCACCATCTGCTGAGGCGAGATCTGCCCAAACACACACGCTCCTTTTGGCAGCAATGCACCAAGAGGGCTTTTCAAGGACTGGTGTGATAAACAACAAGAGAAATAGACATGCACACATATAATATACACATATGGGTGCACGCACACACAAACACACACGGGTGCTATAAACCGAAAAGCAGGCAAAATTTGTGTCTATGGACATCTGGACCACAAAAAGTTCTTCTTAGAAGTGAGTGAAGCCCTCAAGTACATTCATACTATGGCACATTTTTAAACAAACACACAAGACTAAGATTTAATTATTTGTCACATGCACCTTGCGGAACAGTGAAATATTTTCAATAAATAAGTTCAGCAAAGGATAAAGTGCCTCTGAAGTAGATAGGGTTAAGCGCCTTGCTCAAGACCTCAAAACTTGGCAACTTAGCGGTGCTGGGGTTTGAACCCCTGACCTTCCATTCAGTAACTGTGTAAAGCCCAGTCCCCATATACCTTACAGCACTTTTACAGTAAGGCCGATTCTTTCTGTCTGCCTCTGCTTCTTATTTAGGATCTAAGCACTATAGGGTACTCTTGTTTTCCTAAGGATTTCCCCCACCTTTTTGAGCTTTTTGGGGGTCTTACCATGCTCAAAAACTCATGAAAATTGAGACAGAAATATTAACGGCTGATATTTCTTTGTTGGACTGTCTTTGACTGTTATCATGGTACACATTTGCTGTGCTGTTGTTTTGACAAACATTTCTTAATACCTTAAAACCATTCCTTAAACTAGCAGCACATCCCTAAGACGTCCAATGGGGTTAAGGTCGGGACTCTGTGTTGGCTAATTCATGTGTGAAAGTGACTCCTCATGCTTCCAGAATCACTTTAAAAAAAAAATGAACCTGAATTGTCCTCCTGAAATATGGCCCGGCCAGCTGGAAACAAACATAACATTTCCTAGCCTAGACCTGACCAACTAAAGCAACCCCAGATTTGTGGCCATTATGCACTATTAATGCATTGCTTTATGTGCTTCCCTTCTTACCCTGACGTGCCGAAATCTGGACTAATCAGACCACATGACCTTTTACATTTCAAGGCTACTCTTTATAAATGGACAATACCACTCATGACCACCCATACTGCTGCTGTTTGCACAGTCCATATACTTTATACAATCGATTCATACAGTTTATACTATTTTGTAACAAATTAGTATGTTTTGTAGATGTCATATTTTCCATTCTTTTCTATTCTATTTTGCACTTCTTATTTGCTTTGCTTTTCTTTTTAGGTCATGTCAACAGCCGTGTAAGCATTTCACTGCATATCATACTGTGTATAATTATGTATGTATGTGAGGAATAAAAAAAATAATTTGAAATTTGAATTCTCTAGCAAATTAAAGCCTTTCATTCTGATTGGGTTTTCTTATCCACATAGCTGTTTAATCCCAATCATGTGAGTTCTTGTCGCATTGTGTAGAAATTCTTTTACTTTTACTATTTTGTTTATATTTATTTCATAGTGTTTACTGGACCTGTAGCAAGCATAGGATTGTACAGCACATTTTTTTAACCATGCAACTTCACCAACCGTTTTTTTTTCCCACCACATTTTGTCCATGAAGTTAATGGTTCAGTACTATCCTTCCAGGTTTCCATAATGCGTTGGACAGTTCTTAACCCAATTCCAGTTATTTCAGCAATCTCCTTAGTTGTTTTCGTTCCACGATAAAGCCAATAAATTGACTTTACTGAAACAAAGTAACATTTTTAAACATAGTTGTTTCGAAATGAGAAGCTATTGACTGCATCAGTTAGGGTTGTTGCCAGCAGAAACATATTAATCACTGTTGTAATTATCCAATTAAAGGCTCTTAAGTATTTAATTATTTAAACCCAAATTGTCATGTTTTCTCCTAGGCATTTATTTGCAGTTTATTTTTTCCAAAATTCCTCTTTGACTAATGCTGTATTAGTCAGTATTTCCGGCCATCTAACACTAACCCTAGGCGTATGTAAATCAGAAATGTTTGAAAATATCAGGAAATTATTTTGAAGGGCGATAAGGAAGCTTATTGTGGACTTTGCATAACCAGATCATCAGTTTGAATCAGGCTTCAGGAAATTCTAAAAAGAGCAAATCTGGGATAAAAAAAAGGAAAAAGAGGAAAAAAAAGTGTGGTGCATCTGATGTGAAATCTATAAAATTCAATTTAAACCGAGCAGACATTAATATATTTTTTCTTCTGCTTTGCAGCAGGATCTACTCTTCAACTTCTCGTTTCTGACTAGAACACAAGTCCCCAGTTCAGTGATTAGCCTGACTGACTTCACTTAATTGCTGTAATTGGGCATTTAATAAGTACTTACACAGTAATATGCCACAGGGCTTGCCTTTCCCAGAAATATGAGAGCTGTGAAAAGCGTTGCTATACACACACAGAACACATGCACTGTGAGACACAATGTAATGTCTGGTGCAGTACATGATTTTATTCTTTTCATATTCCATGTAAGATTTGATTGTCGCAAGATCTGACTCAAAATCATGGCAGACTTGGGGAGAAGTTCTGCATTTATTTGACTAGCTGAGTTAAAGATTGAATAAGGTGTCAGGTCAGAGAAAAGGCAATAAGTGGAATGAGCTAAGAAAGGTAGAAAGGTAGAAAGTACAAAAAAAAACTAAAAAAATAAGTAGTTAACACATGCTTAAGCCAAGATTATAATGATCGATAGTCAGAACTGCACATACGGTATTCTTGCCCGATTTACTTTATCCTCGGAAATGCAAGAGATATAATAGCAGCCAAAATTTAAATTTAAATTTGACTTTAAAACCTAGATGGTTTTAATCTTTATGGCTTTGATGTTACAGCTGATCCGTGTACATTAGTCACATATATACAAAGGTCATGTACATTGGTTCACATATTGTACATAACCATATACATGACCCAATCCCATACATGATCTAAAAAGCAGAAATATGATAGAATAAAAAGATAGAAAGATTTTTTTGCACTAAGAAAAAAATTGCACTTCTACAAATGACAGTCTTACTGTCTATACCACTTTATCCTGTATTTAGGGTCGCAGGGGACCTAGTGCCTATCCCAGGAGGCTTAGGGCACAAGGCAGGGTACACACACATACACTCACTCTGATCTTGACACAACATGATCTTTGGACTGTGGGGGGAAACCCACCAAGCACAGGGAGAACATACAAACCTCATGCACACAGAGACAGAGCCTGGCCAGGAATCGAACCCAGACCCTAGAGGTGCAAGGCAACAGTGCTAAACACTACACCACCATACCGCCTTATACAAGTTACAATGAAATAAAACTAAAAAAAAAATATATATATATATATATATATATATATATAATGTCTAAAAATATATAAATAATACTTTTTAGGTTCCACTTGTGGAACGTGTGCTGTGGTGTCTGGCACTTTCAGATCCTTTGGGTGCTGTGGGTTGCAGTGTGGGACCTCCATTGGCTTTTATCCCCCAGCAATTTGTGCTATATTGGCTTTTCTTTGGGTTCGGACAAGTCAGACTAGCCTTTGTTCCCATAGGCATAAATAAGCCTTGGGTGCCCATAATCCTGTCACCAGTTTACTGGTACTTAATTGATAATCAATGTATTTCAATTCACCTGGTAGTAGTATTAATGCTATTTCTGATCGGTGTAAATAGTGGAGGCAGTATAGTACACTGTGTGACACTGTCCACTTCTGAATGAAACAAACTAACTGTGTATTAAATGCATTGATTTAGACTGTTATGGTGTTCAGTCATTGATGTTTTTATATTACTTTTTCAGTTAGAATTTTTAAAACCTCTCATGTAGCCTTCAAACCTTCAAAAGATCTGTCTTGCATAGCAGTGATGTTTAATTTAATGTCTGAGTTTTCAGTTCTTTTATCCAATTCATGACAACAATCACGATGATGGCAAAACTTCTTAACAGAGACAGAGCTCATCATGGACAGGGTGCTTTGGCATGCCGTTTAGTCGATGGATGTTAGCGGCGTTATTTCTAGACGTATGAAATCAATGTGGCAGAGCATGTGAATAATCAGACTCAAGGACAGCTGCACGAAGCTGCAGATTTAAAATATCATGATGTATTGTTTAGAATCAGTCCTACAGTTTTTCATTTAAAACTCTACAGAAATAAATATTTATGTAACAGCAATTATCAGGCCTATTATATTTCAGCATGCACTCAATAATCAGTACTTCACTAAATAGGTCATGATCAACAAGCATTAACCATTTACAGCTCTTCTGTTGGAGCAGACTCTCTGGCCATCACACTTTGGCCCTTGTCAAAGTCGTTCAAATCTTTTTGTTTGCCCATTTATTTTCTTGTTTTCCATACATCAACTTCAGGGACAAAATGTTCACTTGCTGCCTACTGTAACTTATCTTACCCATTTCCAGGTGCCATTGCAATGAGATATTGCAACTGTAGCTACTGTGACAAGCGCTAAACTGTGATGTCTAGATGACTGGATCGGAGCACTACCAAAATTGCAGATCTTGTGGGATGTTTTCAGTCTGCAGCAGTTAACATTCACTTAAAGTGCTTCAAGAAAGAAAAGAGGTGAACCGGCGATAAGACCTTAGGTGGCCAAGGATCACTGATGCATGTCAGGAGCGAAAGCGGACCCGTATCGTCTGACCCAAAAGAAGAGATTTACAACTACAGTTGTTCTGGTTCCCAAAAAAAGGTGTCAGAACACACAATGCATCGCTAGTGGTTTTGGTTGCAAAAAGGGGGACATCCTCAATATTAGGCAGGTGGTTATAATGTTATGGCTGATGCTTGTATTTCACTGTGGAGTGAACAGTTTCTACTGTATATTAGTCAGGTACAGTAATTTGTAGTCAGGGGTAGCTCAGTGGTTAAGGCATTGGACTATGGTTCGGAAAGTCCCACGTTTAAACCCCACAACCACCAAATTACTGCTCAAGGCCCTTAATCCTCAACTGCTCAGATGTATAATGAGATAAGGCGCTCTGGATAAGGCCATCTGCCAAATGTCTAGATGTAGATGCACTGTCCTGTATGTACCGCTTGTTACAGGGGTCTGAACTAGACGTAAACAAAACCGATGAAAAACGTTAACCTGCTAGTCAATGCTTTAAAGGTCAAATCAAGTGCAGGTTACATGCAGTGCATGACAGTAGGACTGAATGTGGGGTGGTAGCTACAGTACTGTACAGAAGTCACCATGGTTGGGAAGGTCCTTTGGTCTTGTCTTGGTTAGGGATGTGATAGCAAACAAAGCACCATGTTGGATCTGCTAAATCTTTCTTACAGTCCTTGGGAGAGAACATACTGTACATGAGAGCTGAGGGACTCCTTAGAAGGAAACAGCACTCTCCTTTAATACAACTTTCCCCTCAAAGTAAAATAGTTGATTCGATTATTCTGAAGCTAAGATTTCCCTCAATAAAGCTTTTCCTTACATCTAATTAAAGCTTCAAGTAGCACGAGGCCTCTGAGCGAGATTATAGAGATGCGCACCCGGATGTCATTTTTTTATTTTTGTAATTTTTTTTAAGCCTTAGGGCTTTAACTATCAAGCGGCATTGGGTCCTTTGTAAAAGCTCGTTAGGCTGGCGGAGGCACTGCCTGAAATGGCGTCCACGGCATTACAACGCTGAAGCTGTGTGAGACACTAAACCACACATTTTCATTTCCATGCTTAACAACATTAAAAGGACTGTTAAGCAGTATTTTATGCTTGTGTATGACTATGCATAAAATAAAATGTTTTTAGTTATACTTAATAAAGCCCTTGCATTAATACTGAATATAGTCTATCATGTCTTGTCCAAATTTGTGGCATGTGTCACTATTCCAGGTCTGTCTTGCTGTTTGAAAGTATAACAATTATGTTAATTTCTAATGAAGAATTTTCTTTACCTCGGACAATAATGGTGGTTGACTTCTTGGCCGGGTTCCCTACATTGTTGCTGGCGATGCAGCTGTAGACGCCGGCATCTTCAGAAGAGATGGCTGGTAATGTTAGCGTGCCATCCTTTAAGACACTTTTCTCCGGGAGGTGCTCTGAGACACTGGTCCATGTCAGCGTGGGGGGAGGTTCACCACCCGTGGCGATACACACCAGAGACACGGTCTGTCCAGGATTCACTACAATTGGATCTTCCACCAGCAGCTTGATGGACGGCGAGGCTGCAGAGGCCAGGACGACATGAGCAGGTTAGTTAGCCTTCTTAAATAGAGAGATGCTTTTTAAAGCATAGCATTTAGCCCCAACCTCATCTGGCCCCCCAGAATAACAAATTCTCACAGGTTCAGCCAACACGATTTGAAATGTAAATTGATTCAGTGTATAATCCTTGCATTCAGTGAGTCAATTTTAATTTTTCTTTTTTCATAATACAACAATATAATCCAATTGTGTCACCTGTGTGTATTGTCTGTTGTATTTAAATGTGCTCTTTAGATGCAATGTGGGGTCTCAGTGGGGCTGTAACAGGCTATGTTTTCATACAGCCTTTTCATTACGGCTAATGAATGAAAAGGTCACAACTGTCTGTACAAAAACAGTCTGGGCGAACCTGATGAATTTGTTTAACTATGTAGAATATGTAAATAGAAAAGATGGAGTTATTACAAAAGCAGCTACGGAATAACTTCAAAAACTGGCTGTGTGATCTACATATTTCAAGCTAAGCAATATATACAGTACAGTATATACATCCACTACTGCTCAAAAGGTTGGGATCACTTTCTAACTCCATGGTCGTTCCTGATTTTTATTACTTTCTACATTATAAAACAATGCTGAAGGCGTCCAAAATATCTCCTTTGAACAGTTGATGTTGAGATTTATCTGCCACTTATGATCTGTAAAGCTCTACAGCTCTAATCTGAGGTGCTGTTTGTTAATTGGTGATTTCTGAGGCTGGTAACTCTAAATGAACCTCTCTGCAGCAAAGGTAGAATTTGGTCTTGCTTTCCTGGGAAGGTCTTCATAAGAGCCAGTTTCATCCTTGTGCTTGATGGGTTTTGCAGATGCACTTGACACAAGACTGTTCTTGCACGAACTGTTCCAGAACAGCTGACCTCCATGTTTTAATATAACAACTGACTATTGTTGTTGTTGTTGTTGTTGTTATTGTTACGTAATTACCTAATTCCATAGGTGTTAATTCATAGTTTTGAAATCCCCAGCATTGTTGTAGAATGGGGAAAATAAATCGCTAAACAAAAAACAAGAAATTTGCAAGTGATCCCAAACTTCCACGCATTAGTATATATTATATAACCAACATATTATTAATGTTTATCACTGGTGCATGTTCTAGCGCAAATAAATTTACCACCCACTAATACAAATGAACACATAAACCAATTAGACACAACTCTACTATTGATGATCACAACTACATGCACTTGTCACCTACTATATTTCACAATACAACAATATAGGTATTAGATATATAACTAATAAATGAAATGTGTTTATATGTATTCGACCTGTTTTGTTGGTGAGTCTGAAGATGACCCTACGGTCAGGGATGCCGCACACATTTCGGACAGAGGCGATGCAGCTGTAGTTGGCGTAATCTTTGGGCCTCAGGTTCTTCAGCTTCAGGATCTTTGTTTCCCCCTGCAGCTCAGAGTGAGAAACAGAGAACAATGTGCAAATGTGTGCTCCAGTGCGGTCTCTCTCAGACTGTAACACAGTCCTTGAATGCTTTATAACTCGATGCTGCAGCATGCTGAGGCTCAGCAAATTAAAGAGCACCCACCCCAATCCTGCTGCTATTTCCAACAATTATACCCCACCTGGTGAAATCTCTTTCAGTCACCATTGCTTTGCTATGTACTGTACTGTAACACATAGAGACATATACTGTACAGTGCTCTTCCATAAAAAAAAAGCAAAAATCAACATTGTAAAAAAAAGAATAACACATGAAATATGTGATATCTCAAACTGAAACATACAGAGGCATAATATTAATGTTTTATATTAAAATAAAATGAATTTAGTCACAGTTTAATGCATGTTTAATGTTCATTTAGGGGGTTAATTTCCTCAATTCCCCATTTGCAAGTGAGTCACTTGCAAATATTTTAAACGGTTATTAACTTGATTACAGCAATTGCTTTTTTTTTTAGACAGTCTAATAATTTTCATTATCCTGAAATTATTTACCTATTTGTTTGTTTGTCTGTTTGTTTGTTTGTTTGTTTGTTTCTCTGGTTATGTTTTTGTTTGTTTACATTCCAAATGTTTACATTACTGCTTTCTGGATTATATTGATGATGATGATGATGATGATGATGATGATGATTCAAGTCACATTTTATTTTACATAATAATAATAATAATAATAATAATAATAATAATAAGTGACACAAAGTCTCCAGGAGAAGATTTGGCAGGTTACCTATTAATGTATTATCTAACACCTTAGCTCCTGCCAAGCATTGACTTCGTGTTCCAAAGAGAAATAATTCAAACGTACACAATCACACTCCATCTAAAAAGCTATTTTTCATATTTTAAACATGACATGTATTACTGCTATACTCTCCATAACAACACTTTCACTTTAAGCATCCACCTGAAACTTTAAACATTTTAAATTTTAGCAAGGGGAATAACATTCGGATAGGTACCAGAGTACCAGCTTCATGGCTCTAGGACCGGTGGGATATATGCCAAATGATCTACCATTTGAAGACTATCATAGTAAAGCAGGTAAAGTCAAAGGAAACCTTATGAACGTTGCTTCTTTTGAACGTGTGCTGTGAGGCTCAGCCAAGACATCCTCTTTTTCAGGTCCAACCCCTCATAAGCGGTGCACTAATTACACCTGCACACAGTTCCCTGCTGATAGCATTTAGTGGAGTCTTAGCAAATCCGGTGCATTGTATTCAAAGGCAGCGTTCTGAATGTTCATTTACAAAAACGATTGGCTGTGCCGTACTTTCACGCTCTGTTGCACTTTGCTACCAGTTCATGTTTGATGAGTGGCCGAGTCTTTGTTTCAGCTAACTGTGAGCGCCTTATGAGCATCTCAACCAATCAAAGCATTCGGATTTGTAAGAAGGTCCGTGGGATGAATCTTTCAGACTCGTCCAACTCATTAGAATGGATTCGAATATTAGACAGATTGTAATGTGCCAGGCTTTAGAAATAAGATTATTCATCGCTTTCATTCTAGTCATCATTCAAGCTTTCAGTGTAATTCTGTTAAAGGAGTAGCATCTCTCTTCCAGTAGGCTGCTTATGGCTGATATCACAGCATAGTCTCTTTGGCATGCAGACGCCAAGCCTCTTACAGAAACCTCACCGGAAAATATATCTGTTTGCAACAAGATCAAGTGAAGGAGAGAGAAAGAGAGAGAGAGAGAGAGAGAGAGAGAGAGGGAGGCGAACAGACACAGACTGATCGAAAAAAAAGGGAGACAGATCTGATTAATAGATGGAAAAATTACTTTAAATTGTTAAATTTATGAAAGTTGGGTTATGCGGTGTACAAGGATATTAGGCAGGAAAATAAAATCAAAGGCATGACTCTGACTGTTATAATATCCAGCTGTTTGACTCTACAAGCAGCACCAGTAAAGCTTTTAGGACTGCCCTGGATACTGCCCAGGCTCTATGACCAAATGCCGCCACCAGTCTCTCTTACCTCTGGCTATCTCCATGGGTGAAATGGTAAGCTGGCATTTAATGACAAAAAAACAACACATGCACAAATGTGCTTTGCTAATTTTTTTTGTTGTTTTTGGGAAACTCTCAGCAGGGAAGGGGAGAGTTGGTGTAGGCAGAGACAAAAGCCCCACATGGAAGAGACACACTCCTCTTTGCTAATTACCAGTGATATTCCCATGCTGGGTTTGATATGCCACCTCTGTGTTTCTGTGGGTCTGTTTGAAAGTGATGAAAAAAAAAGCTTATGGCATGTTGCTTTCTTCCTCTCCTTATCTCTACCTTATTAGCTCTGGGTTTTAATGATTTTCAGTGAGTCTAAATACATTGTATGAAAACAATAATATAGCATATATATCATATACATTTAATCAGATTCAATCAGATTTGTTCAATTCATATACATTTCGGTGCTGTTTAACATCAGTGGAAAGAAACCCTTTCTCATTGTGTTTATGCCATTTATCGATGGTTTTATTTATTTATTTATTTATTTTTAAGGTGCAGTAGGTTTTGCATTTCATAAGGGACCAGACAATACAATTTCACGAACATCTAGGTGCCGATTCAATTTGTATTGTGATTTTGTTAGTTTTACGATTTTATATCCCAATTCAATATATTATCAATATCAACATATTATTATTATCAACATATTTTATATATAAATGTATTATAAATTCTTGTTCACAAATAAATATTTTACCCTCCATCTCTATCAGATACATTGTATTATGTGTTCAAGAGCCATTAAAGTTCTCTTACCTGTGTAAAGAAGGGTTCGTAGATCTCCACACCCTTATCTGAGCCCTGAGACAGAACATCTCGGCCTCTGTGCCAGCTGTAGCGTACCGGAGGGTTGGAGTTGGCCACACAGCGGAGGAAAACTGTCCTTTCGTAGTAGAACTGCTCTTTGGCTTCGCCTATACTCTGGTGAACTGTTACAACTGGGTCATCCAGGTCTGAGGACACATTTAAATTTGACATAGTTAAAAAAAAAATGCATAAAAATAGGTTATTTGCATGAACTGTTGTCAGTTCTACTAAAAATGTGATAGTTATAATTAGGATAAATACATTTGTATAATTATACAACATAGAACTAATAATTACTAGGGCTTCCTGTGCAAACAGCAATTAAACAAAAGCTCCGTTTTAAGCTTTTCACAGATTTGGCAGGTCCTTTTTTTTTTTTTTTACTTTTTTAAAATAACTGTGTAAAAACTAAGCAATATCCAACAGTAACTCAGAAAAATGAACTATTTTAGATTTTAGCTTAGTAGTTTTTTTTAAATACTTTGAATTGTGGAAACTGTCAGGATTTCTAGCTTTTGCTTAGCTGTGTATTTTTTGTGCACAATATAATGATTTTAAATCCAGTAACATAATTAAATCTCAATGAGCAGAAACACATTATTAAATTTTTCATGTTTGTTCAAAACAGTAGGAGGATCTCAGCTGTCCATCCGACAAGGGGCCAGGAAGTAAACCGCAACGCGCGATACAAAAAGGTGCGCGTCTTTGTCGTCCATCCGTGGCGCCGTTCTGACTGAGATGAAATGCTCCTCTTTTAGCTGGAGGCTCATGTGAAGAAAATTACAGAGTTGCAGTATCTAATTGGAAGCATTTATTTGAAAGCATTATTTGAGACTTTTAAAATGTACTTCGAGCTTGATTAAAACTTAAAAGCTTGGCTTTTCTCCAACTTGTTCCCTATCACAATTTAAACCTGAATAGGCAAGAGAGATTTAAAATGTATTCTGTGTAAGTCCTTGAAAGAGAAAGGAGTCTCTAACTTGGCAAACTATTTTAATGACTGAACAGCCGAGATAAACACTACATTCAGAGAAAAAGTTTCTTCTTTCAAGTTGGAGCTATACTGGGCCAAAAACATCTTTTCAATATTTAGAAGACAATTGCTTTAAATGAACAAATGGTTCCACATACTGTATGAAATGCAAGAGTAATCTCTGGCCATAGTTTGGACAAAGGTTTGATTTAAACAAACGTAGGCAAATGCAGAGCTTCTTTTACCAAACTCAAAGAACCCAAAGACATACAGATATCTATTTTCTCTATAAATAAAAGAAACGTTTCGTCTGTACGTTGGTCAGAACTTGGTCTTTCTATGATCTTAACATTTTATACATTAAATGATTAGAAACCAGAATTTCTGTCTTGTCTCTCTGTATGTTAACATGTCTGTCTAGCCGATTTTGTCACAGCATCTGGCTAGACAGGTTTTTCCCTGAAGTTAAATCTGCACCATAGTAGAAGTGACGGTATGAGCAGTTATGTGCCAGATTATGTCATACACCAGCCAGCATTTTTTTTTTTTTTGGACATTTTTTTTTCTCGCGGTGGGTGTGGCTATACGCATCACTCAACAGAGTCAATCAACATGATAGTTTATCGTTAAATACACAGAGCATGCGGTAGACACAGAAACTACCGTAATGTGCCCAAATCCTTACAAAACATAAAACAAACATGTGATACAGCATGGCTTATTAAAAAAAGGCAAGTCAACTATGAAAACTGAATCTTCAAAGAAGAATAGAAGATCAATGTATGTTTATTCTTCCTGTGCGAAGTTATTTTCAACTTAGCGTAAACAAGGTGTAAGATATATGAGGCGCCGTATAGGGCTTAAATCAAACTTTACTCACGCACACACATATGAAACACTTGCATACACATATATGAAACACTCACACATACATATATACTACTAACTGCTCAAACAACTACATATGAAACACTTGCATACACATATATGAAACACTCACACATACATATATACTACTAACTGCTCAAACAACTACATATGAAATGCGCGCGCACATACATACATACTTTCCGCGCACATACATACATACTTTTCACGCACATACATACATACTTTCCGCGCACATACATACATACTTTCCGCGCATATACATACACACTTTCCGCGCACACGCACGCACACACACACATACATACTTTCTGTGCACGCGCACAAAGCCAACTGTAGCGGTGTAGGGAACGAGTGAACAACGGATCTTTAGTTTAGCGGAAAAGGGAATGGATAATTTCCTATAAGTCATTACATATCGCTGGAGTGTGAAAAAATTTTACTCGAAAAAGAATTTATATTTTTATTATAATTATTATCGAGGCGAGGACATCATATAAATAGGACACAATAATTTACATTTTGATTTAATAAAGAAACCATTCGTATTATATAGGCTAGTAATCTGTAAAAATAAATAAATAAATAATACGTTTTATATTTTTTTATGGTATCAGTTTTTGTTTCAATAAATAATCTATATTTAATGTCCGTAGCGTGAAATTTCCACAGCAGCAGGTATCCGAGGTGCTTGTGTTACCATGGTAACGCAAGGAGGAAGTGACGTTGCATGGTGTTCTGAATGGTGGAATTTTGTAGAGTGAAGTTCCCTTATCAGACATTTCCTGCGCAGGGAGTAGGGTGTAGGGTGTAGGGAGTAGTCATTTCAATGTATATGAACTTCATTCTCCCTGATTAGTAGTAGCGTTTCTTAAATAGACCGTTAATGGACAGTTTAGAAGACAACGAGTGATTTATTTATCACCACAAAAGTGGGTGATATGGGGGGTCGGAACAATGTTTGTCCCGTGGGATTCCGATGAGTTGTTCATATTAGCGAAGGCGAGGAAACACATTTCACAAAACAGTATTTCTTTCTGTTGTAGGATCCGACATATTAGCCAAAGATTCCGTGCTTCAGTTTTCTTTTTGCAAATCATCACCTGCGTTTTCTGCCGCTGAAATATTCAGACATTATGTGGATAGTTCTGAATACGCCATGTGATTGAGCAGTGATGATACAAACCAGTACTACCATTCAGGGAGAATAAAGCGACAAGTCCGTCTACACTGAAATGCCTTTCTTTTACACTGAAATGCCTTCCGGTTACACTGAGAATCTCATAGGTGAATGTGCGAGAAGAGTTTGTATGTGTGTGCGCGGAAAGTATGTATGTGTGTGCGCGCGCATTTCATATGTAGTTGTTTGAGCAGTTAGTAGTATATATGTATGTGTGAGTGTTTCATATATGTGTATGCAAGTGTTTCATATGTAGTTGTTTGAGCAGTTAGTAGTATATATGTATGTGTGAGTGTTTCATATATGTGTATGCAAGTGTTTCATATGTGTGTGCATGAGTAAAGTTTGATTTAAGCCCTATACGGCGCCTCATAAAGATACACCACCTTATAAAATTTTATTTCTTTGTATTAATACATTATGCAGAGAGTTCTGTTGTACAGAAAGACATGTACATGGGATTCAATCTGAAATAATGTCACTGATTACATTAAATCTGATCAGCTTAGTTAAACCTTTTAACTATTTCTTAAAACTATTTACCCGTCAATGTCGGGTACTAACGCTAGGAACACATAAGCACTAGGCCAGATGGTGAAAGGGTGAAAGGTAAATGTTGCAACGGGGCAGGTCACTTTGCACTTTTGTCATTTCCTTCCACTGTGGAGGGGGAAAAAATAAATAAATTATAGAGGCTGCCAGATTGCAATTCCGATTTACTAACTCCACCACCCCACAAGGACATGCCGTCTTTCTTAATCAGTGCCCGGCAATGCTGATGCCTGCAGCTAGGACACTGGCTAAGCACTACAATGGACCTACTACAGTATATTACATCTTCCACAAACAGTCTGTTTCTCAGCACAACTCGATATAACTTTAATCTGCCTTAGGCTACGTTCACACTGCAAGCTTTAATGCTCTATTTTGATTTACTGCTCAGATCTAATGTTACTTTTTATTTATTATATTGCCTACATATATACAGTACAACACTAACCTGAACTTTCGAAATGACCTGCATGAACAAGAAAGCTCTAGTTGGACGAAATTGTGACAAACACTGACGTTCCTACTGGATTGAAGCTGCATGTGTTATTTTGAGCATGCCTTACTGCAAAGCAAGCAGACACGCAAACACATTATACAAATGCTATACAAATAGGTCTGGGATTAAGAATACTATGAAGCTAAAACATTGTTTAAGAAGATCTAAAAAGATGTAACAGATAATATGATTTCATGTGAAACTAAGACTAAGTTTAAGTGAATATGAAATATGACAAACATCTTTTAAAAGACCTTCGCAATGTGTGTGTGTTTTAGGTCTGACGTCCAAAAACAATACTTTTAATAATCATCGTAATAATATTCCATAGTTATGTTAAGTTTGATGCTAAATCATGATATGTATGATAGTTCGTTTCTTAATCAGTAATGCTCATCTTATGCTTATGCTTCTCGGATTCGAATCTCTGGGCATCATTGTCCTGCTTTAAGTAAAAAAAATAAACAAACAAACAAACAAACAAAAAAAATAAATAGAGAATATATGACATTCTGAGCTGGAATCAGAAATGATTAGTGTTGACCTTTTTCCCCCAGTCATGGAGTCCATAACCATCTTAATAAACGTTCTCCAATCATGCCATTACAATTTAGAGAGGAAATACAGAACACGTTGAAAATGTTAATCAGTAAACGCACCCTTTAATTTAGCATCCCCTTTCAATCCTCCTCAGGGTGAATGAAGATCCCAGCCTAATCAAAGAGCGCAGGGTGCCCACTAGAATGCTGATTCCTCACTTTCATTAAGACACGTTCTGCCCAACAGCCCCTTAATCAAAATCTAGAGACGGTCAATACTTCATCCAGGATCCATTACAGCCACGCAGGTAGGAGCAATTACCTTTAAGACGAAGGCAACACATAGGACTAAGCAATTGAGTGGGGCCGTTTTGGCAGAGACGATTGCTTTAAATAAATACACTGATTCATTACAAAGAAAGGAGGAGCTGCAAAGTTTATTGGCACACTTTGTACCGTTCCTATCTGATCCGCTGTGTTTGACTGCGTCGCCGTGATAAGAACACGGCTTGCCCCGGAGACTGATTCGCGCATCCTTACATGTTAAACATGCTTGCCATGATAAAGGCAATGAGACGTACAGTATATAGAATTTAGCATGTAGTCATTGCATTTGCAGGTTTGTAGGAATTTGTCTGCTCTTTAAAAATAACCTTTAAATGTTACTGTGTGAGCAGCTGTGAGATAGCATGAAGTTTGTCAGATAGTTATTTATAGGTCAGTACAAAAAAACAAAAAAAATAAAAGAAATAAATAAAGTAAATATGCCCTGGTAGCTATGAATGATAAATATGTAAATGTGCAGATTGCATTAAAAAACTATGAATTTCAAACAAAAGCCAACCGCCAATATACCATATATCAGTTTTGCTGATGTTGTTACCCACAACAGTATAGCGCAATTATAGTATCTATCATCCAAAGCAGCAGTCACACTTGATAGATTTCTGTGCTTAAATTCTGAAGCTGTAAGCAAAGTGCCCACACTATAGCAAACTCGCAGGCCACAAATGCTCTTTAAGATAATGGACAACGCGTAATAAATACTGTACATAATGATACAGTATACAGGACATAATTAGGCACTGGTGGCTCAGGCAGTTGAAGCTCTGTGTTGGAGGGTCGGGGGTTCGCTGCTGGGTCCTCGGGCAGGACACTTACAATAACCATTGCATGCAGTGCCGGTTTCAAGGCCGATTAGAAAATGAGGTAATTAAATGGTTGAAATGGAAAGGATATACAGTATATATAAGGTACTGTGCAAAAGTCTTAGGCACCATATTAACTGCTGTACCAATTCTGTTGTAGACTGTATGTTCATCATGTCTGCACAATTATGTACAAAATCATTCAGTATTTCCATATATACCTTTAAATTAATAAATGAATAAATAACATTACTGGAAAGAGTATATGCATGGTGTTAAAGAAAAAAATATATAGTACAAGACAGAACAGTTTTCAAATTGAAACCTAATGTACGCTCCTGCGATTTGCATAAAAATATAAAGGAGTGAGTGTGACAAAGTTACCAGGAGAACTCATATTCTCCAGCAAGCTCAGTAAAACCTCAGTGCACACCCATTGACCCATCCACACACTCTATATAACTAGACGCAAAACACTCATGCAACGCTCAGTGCACCACTGCCTGATTTGGCAAACCTTTGTTTTATGCTTCTTGTTTACTGATTCTATTTCTCTCTTTTTTTCTGGTTTGTTTTATGGTTTTCTTAAATTTGGATTTGTCCTGTTCATATTTTCTTTCTGTCCGCCAAACCTCCGCCTGTTCCTGACCTTGCTTAACATTTTCCATTATTTGCTGGACTTAAATAAACCTTGCACTTACAACTGTCTGCACCCGTTAAATTTTATTTTTCAGTTCATTATTCCAGAGCTGCCAATGTAATTCCCTATTTTGTGTTTTTTAAATTGCAATTTTCTCTGCTGTAATCACAATCATAGGTCCGTTTTCTGTAATCGCATTGGCAACTGTTTCTTCGATAATCAGAATTTTAATTCGCCCTTCTGTAACTGCAATTTACTGACGCATTCAAAGAGCAAATAATACAGACCGTAGCCGTTTTTTATGCTAACACACATGTCATGGAAGCATTCAACAATTTTGATAAGGGCAACAGGACAGTGATTTGTAGTCGCAGATTAGCAAAGGTGTCAAGATCCACCACCTGAAACATAGAAACTTATGGCATCTCGTTCTAAGGGTCAGCTAATTTGCGTATATCAGCTTGCCAATTAAAATTGCGCCTGCAAAGAGGCTTGTTAATACAGAGACTATTTAAAAAGGTTTAGGCATCCATGCGTGAATTCATCCGTACTTTATTCTGGTCCGGGTCATGGCTGATCTGTGACTTGACTGTCACTTACTGTCATGTTTGTTCGGAAGGTGGAAGCTAAACACAAAAACCAGAAGTAAAACCCATGAGGACATGGGAAGAGCATACACAGAGTACTCAAGGTCAAGGGACTACAGAGCTGTAAGACAACAGCACAACCTGTCTATATAAAGAAAAGAAAGATTTAAAATGAATCAAAGAAAATTTTACCAAAATGGATTTAAAAATCATGTTTTGTGTGGCAGCATCAGTTAACGAGCATGCGCTTTAATCAATCGTCGGAGGGATTTGTGGTTTTACATTTGACGTTGTAATGGATTTACTCTTTGTGCGTGGGTGGCATCACAGACACACGGACACGAGGCGGGGTCTTGGAGGAAAAGGGGTTATTTTGTTTAGAAAAAAGGGGGAAGGAGAGGGTTGAAGGAGGGAGGAAGTGAAAAAAGGGCTGGATTTTTAACGTGGAGAAAACCTGAGACCCATTAACATTAATTATCGCCAGCCGGCCCAAACAGGCGACCTCGCCCCTTCGCGCACCTGCAGGGCGCCTATGGAGTGAGCGAGGAGCGCTCAACAGGTCGAGGCACGCCCATCACAGGTGCACGCTGTGACAGATGTTGTCAAAGTAACTTTAAAGTAGTAATTTCTAGTAGATTTCTTTTTTGAGTAACTTCCTTATCACTGGTCATAAGTAAAATAAAAACAATGTAGAAAAGTAAAGTTATAAACAGTTATAAGTCAGATTATGTCACAGCATTTAGCGCTTTTTTCTTTTGTCTAATTTAGCACTTTTTCCGTTTAGGTGGGCGTGGCTATACATGTCACTCAACAGAGCCATGTGTAGACCGAGTATGTGGAAGACAAGGTACCTTTGCTACTTAATTTTCTATTAAATTACTGACTATTTGAATTAAAAAGGTGCTGTTTGAAAAGTTTTCTCGTATTATTAACGGATTAATTATTATCTCAGAACTATGATTATGAATTATGATTATGATATGCTTGGCAAAGTACATTTAATTTACTGTAGGCACGTTTAATTCCTGCCCACCGGCCAGTTCTCCCCAGTCGCACAGCAGCCAACCTGTGAGGGTGAAGGCTGAAGCATGATCCTGCTGAGATACTTAAAGCCAGCCACAGCATTACTTCAACATCACAGGGCAGTCAAATATGCTTGAAGGAGAACATTTAATACCTTTTTTTTTTTTTTTTAATATCCATGACTGCACAGTTGGATAATGTCACTCTGATCACCGGGACAAGGAGAAATAGCTCTCCCTCCCACCCACAGAGCAAGACGATTATCCCATCTTTGCTTCCTAAAAAATGTAGGTCACATCTATTAATTATTTAACTATGCCTAATAAATAAAAATAAAAAAACTACAGAGTTCACAATGATACGTAAATATCCCTTACCACGCTGTGAGATAGAGGACATTTTTTCACCCTACCGTTTTTAGTTTTTTTTCATACACATCATATAATCCTGAGCACCACTCTGAGCAGGCTGGGGTCTTAATCAAATACAGTACTCTCTCCCAGTATAATCTACAACAGTCATTAAGGAGATAACCCCCATCAAGCTGTCATTGCTAGGTGTCACAGGAATGGAATTAAATTCACCCTGACTGGGTGGCACTAATCACCGTCCCAGCTTGATTACACGAGACACCGCACACCCGGGTGACATCCGCATTGCAACTTTCCATGTAAAAATAGCCCCATTAGGATAAAGATAAGCTATTTGTCTGCAACTTGAAAATGTGGCAACGGACAAAGTGGCAACTTGCAGATGTTATAGTTAATGAGGCAGCAGATAAGGCTGTTTGCTACAATCATAGCCTGCGTAAGGCAGACCAGGCTAATTCCCCAGGAGCTATTTACCTTGGGATATGGAGGTAAAGGTGTTAGAAGGGAAAGGCTATTACCAGGCACAGGGGTATGATGGGTAAAAACGATGTCATCACTCCCTCAGCTCTTAAGATGTTAAAACAGCTCACAGCGTCCGCTGTGTTCCATGCGTGGAGCCAAGCTGCAAACATGCCTTTCTCTCAGGGCTAGATGGATGATTTCACATATTAAGACTGGCTGCTGAAATTGTGATTCGGGCAAAGGCAAGATTAAGTGTCTGTTCGCAGCAAGGTTTCGTCGAGCAAGAGCGACTTTTCGAACGTTCCGATACTGCACACCTATCAGTTTGCAAATTAAAGCTGCCACTGCAAAGAGACTTATCATCACGGAAATAGAAAGTTTTATAAGGGAACTCGGCAGGCAGAAATTCTATAATTCCCTTTGTAATTATAAATCCAGCAAAGCACAAGAACAGAGACGGCATATCGATATCAATGGTCACCTTAGCACATAACGTAACACTCGCAAGTCGGCAATAATACTTCAAACACTCCTGTCAAAAAAACTTCCGCGGAGAAAAAACATAAACATCACGTCCTAAATCTGAAATGCTATTCGGTGCAGATGTTTTGTTCCGTTATTAACTTGCAGAGATTCGAAAGTATGCCTTACTCTTTGATAATTGAAAAATTCCGTTCGAAGCTTTCGTCCTCTGCATCACTCACCTGTGCTCGAGTTTCTATCTCACGGAAATATGAGTAGGCGGAATAATGATGAATAAACACCCTTGCTTCGGATAGTGGTAAAAGGGAACCATATTACTGTACACGGAGGGAAATGATGCAGCTGAAAACCTAAACCTCTGGGTGATTTTTCTTTAAACAGCAGAGTTGATAATAACGGCTGCTGATAAGATGTCTAGCCATGTGTCATAGGTTGATAATTGACAACGCTTCCATTTCACTGTGTATTTATCATGTTTTATTTTATATCTAAATAGTATAAAAGTGATCTGACCTTAGACTCCAAAACCTCCTACAGTCTGCCCACGAGTGCTCACTCTGTCTTTGTTTAACCTTAATGCCAAGGCACAGTTTTTGCAAAATGAATCATTCCATTAAACCTTTGTTATTTTAACAAATGAGCAAAAGAACAAAACGATGCCTGCTGTAATTCATTCAAACCCGATAATATTCAAAGTGATAAAGATTAAAGTGATATCAGATGTGACACATAACTTGACAATGAAGCCTTTTGGTATTTTTCATCCCAGGGGACTTAGGGCACGAGACGGGATATACCCTGGATCCAGCCAATCCATTGAATGGCACTCACACTTATTCAGACATTTGGGAACGCCAATTAGCCTAAACTGCATGTCTTTGGAGTGTGGGAGGAAATCGGAGTACCCGAAGGATAATAAACTCCATGCACACAGACCGAGAAGCGGGACTCAATGGCCACCGTACTGCCAGCCAGGCAGTTATGGTAGCTGAGGCTCTAGGTTGTTGATTTGGAAATCTGAGGATCCGAGTTTGAGCCCCGCCGTCAGTGGTTGCCACGCCCCATACTACCCCACCACTGCATGCAGTGCCAGTCCCAAGACCTGTTGTTTTAGGAAGGAAATCTGGCATAAAACGTGTGTGCGGAGCAGATGGTTGACTGTGGTGACTGCTTGACTGGAGCAGCTGAAAGAAAGTTATATAAAGTATCATTTTGGCGATCAAATGAACATCATTTGAAATTCAGTCACAGTAAAACTAGTTTTTAATGTTCTTCAATTTTGTCCAAATGTAACAGGGACACCAATTCCTCCTTATATATACAGCCAGGTGCATACATTTTGAAACAAAGATATGTTTTTTGGTATTTGGCCTCTGTACACCACCGCACTGAATTTGAAATGAAACACTCAAGATAAACTGGACCACTGACAGCAGCCCAGGCTCTTGTGACTGAATGAACACAAATCCCTGCAGACACAGTGGCTAGCCTGTCCAGAAGAAAATAAAGCTTACTCTAATGGCAAAGCGACAAAATCTGGAATATGGTGGCGTCACATTTTTGGCCATATAGTACACGTATAACCTACTAAAAGTGCTTTTATATCATTTTATTACACCTACACTTCTCTTTCTGTACAGGGTCACAGGACGCCTGAGATGGGGTACGCCCTAGACAGAGTGCCAATCTATTGGGAATTTGGGAACGCCTATTCGCCTTACCCGCATGTCTTCAGATGGTGGAACATGTAAGCTCCATGCACACAGACCCGAGGTGGGAATCGAACTTTCAACCCAGATGTGCGAGGCCACCGTGCGAACCACTACGCCACTGCGGCTTCTATTTTATTATCTAAACTTGTTAAAACGTATTATTATATTTCAGGCAAACATACATTCATACAGCAAAAGGCATATTCTACAGAAAAATGAGAGAAATTATCCCATTTATTTTTTGTTGAAATATAATTTTTCTTCCCAAAAAAAAAAAACTACATGGCTCAAGCATACAGTAATTGTGAGGTTATTATAATCATAATCAATTAAGTTTTTTTATTCATTTTTTTTATGTTACTTTTTGCAACATTTACACAGAAATATCATGAATCCTTATGTGTATGTACATAATAGTTCTCCAATTCATTTTATACATGCAGCCCAAGATCTGACTGTTTTTTTTTCCTCATTTCGCACTCATTACATGACAATGCACATGTAGATTACATATTTCTCTCCTTGAATAATGCATATGTTATTTGATGTGTTCATTGTTTCAGTTGGCAGATCTTTTCAACTAATTTTGAGAAAAATGAAGGCAAATGACTCACTTGCAGCTGTTGAGATCAAGGTCAAACACTCCCTAATGCATGCGCTCCTATGATGCAGTCTTTTCAAATGATAGCAAAAGTGAGTCTGACAATGTATACTTCATGGGTATTACTACTCTGTCGCAGACAGAATTAATGTTTGCCTTACAGGGAGGGTTGGTTAAGCCTGGATTAATTGATAATCCAAAAATCCTTCCAATATAATTGCCAAAAGGTGGTTATGAGTTTAATTTCCTACACAATCCAGTTTTAGTGAATCTACTGTCTGATGATCAGCGAGGGGTTGCGTTACATTCGCACATAGGATAAAGTATTGTTTTTGGAATTTTGGGATTGCGTGCTAAAACAAAAAATTGGATAATAACTGGGGCTGTCAATATTAATGCATTAACTATTTATCTAGAAATTATAACACATTACTATTAATATTTTCCTACATAAATTAATCATATGATGACCAAGTTTGACCCTAATGGCTTTCCATAATCGACCTAAGAAACATCACCAGGTGTGCTGAACGGAAAGTTTCATTAGAAAAGGCTTCTAGATGTAAGTTGGGATAAAACCATTTATCTATTAAAACTATTTATTGTCTATTTTTACAAGAATACATCATTGTCTTCTCATTGTCTATAAAGCTTTATCTATACTTTATCTGTATACAGAGTCGCTGGAGCTTATCATGGGAGGCTTTGCAGGGCTCACACACACATACACACACGCACATGCTCATTCAGATACTATGGAAAATTAAGGAATACCAATAAGATCAATCTGCATGTCTTTGGACTGTAGAAGGAAACGCACAGGGAGAACATGCAAACTCCATTCACACAGATGCAAGGAGGGAATCGAATCTGGAACCTGGAAGTGCAAGGCGAAAGTGCTAACCACTAAGGCATCACTAGGTGTGGAAAAGTGTGGAATTTGGCAGAAGCTACTCAGTGCACTTACTGGAGACCATGGGACATCAATAAGTAACCATAACTACCTCTGTAAGGCGGTACGGTGCATTGAACTTTCCTCCCACAGTCCAAAGACATGCAGATTAGGCTAATTGGCATTCCCAAATCGCCCGTAGTGTGTGAGTAAGTGTAAGTACGTGCCCTGCGATGGATTGGCACCCTTTCCAGGGTGTACCCCGCCTTGTGCCCTAAGCTTCCTAGGATAGGATTCAGGCTCCCTGCGACTCTGAATACAGGATAAAGTAATATAGACGATGAGTGAGTGAACTACCTCTGTGTAACAGTACATCTAATCGTGACAAGTGGAAAAAGAAATAACGGACATTGCCGTCATATAGGAGCAAACAGCACAGCATAAAGAGTTGGTACAGCTACAACATGAATTATCTTTGGCTTTTGGTATCCTAGTCACATGACAAGCCTCACTTTAATTCTCATTACATTCAACAGGGGAAAAACAGGAGAAACTGGTGGACAAATTAATGTGTTGCTGAAGTCAAGTGATCTCAAGAACTAAGTAATCTCGACAATGTTTCACAACATTAAATGTAACTGCAAAGTGTTGAAATGAAAAAAAAAATGAACAGTTTAAACACTGGTCCATGCTCCATGATCTACTTTAGGGTGGTAGCCATTTAACTTCACATCTGTCCCTACTACAGTACATCACGCCTGCATTTAATTTTACCATGAACAGTTTTCTGTAGGAAAAAACTCCAATACTGTGGTTCGACACATGGCTTTACAACAAACATGTCATTTTTTTTTAATCCAGGCAAATTAAGGAACCCTTCAGGGCACTAGATAAAATACAGTATGTCTGAAAAGATGGAAGGATTACGGAAAAAAGGCTGACACTTGACCAACATTTCCATTTCACGCCTACAGATCTGCTTAATGTAGCACTCTGACACAAACAAAATTAGCATAAATTTCACTCAGTTACTCCTTTTTTTTATACAACTTATTCAGGGTTCAGGGTTGCAGGGGGGCTGGAGCCTCTCCCAGGGTACTCAGGGCACACACCGGAAGGGCATGCTAATCCCAATGATTGAGGACACACTTACTCAGATACTCACACTCGTTCACGTACGATGGGCAATTTGAAAATGTAAAATAGCCTAATCTGCATGTGTTTGGACTGTGAGAGGAAACAGAAGGAAACCCACCAAGCATGGTGAGAACATGCAAACTCCACACACGCACAGACCTGAGGCTGGCATCAAACCCTCAACCATGGAGGTGTATCTGTGACTTCGATTAATTTTTTTGATCAGGGTCAAATTTAACCAGTAAACATTGTGAACATTAGCCTTTTAAAGCAAGCCCTCTTGAAAATCAATGCAGCAAGATGTAGAAAGTTGTACATCTGCCTTAATTTACTCCATAAGTTTTTGTCCAATAACATCACAGTGTAACATCATCATTATTATTATTAGTTAAAGGTCATGATGTTTGACGTCAATTAAGCTGATGTACAGTGGACACTCGCCATATAAATTCAAATTCGTTCTGGAGGTGAGGTTGTAACTCAAAAATTTTTA
Source organism: Clarias gariepinus (assembly GCF_024256425.1). Taxonomy (NCBI): domain Eukaryota; kingdom Metazoa; phylum Chordata; class Actinopteri; order Siluriformes; family Clariidae; genus Clarias; species Clarias gariepinus. Next base: position 12,293,978 of record NC_071126.1, on the reverse strand, counting down.
TAACAAAGCGCTTTTTCCCATAGAAATCAATGTAAATGCAGATAATCCATTCCAGACGCTCAAACATATTTACCAAAAATTTCAAATTTCCAACACTTTAATTAGTTTTTGCACATGAAAACAATAAAAAAACTGGAAATATTAATAAAAACATATTAATAAAGTTAAAGATAAATAAAATGACATTAAACCTTACTTAAGCATTAATTACGATGGTGATATTTTTCTTGCCACATGGAAATAGTACCATTAAACTATGACTATGAAGTTTTGGATAATCAGAACAGTATAAAACTGATTTCTACTGAAAGTGGCCCCTGTTTTTATTGGTACCATCCTGGTAAACTTTCTTTGAACTCATGGTGCTATACTGTATACGGAAGTGCAGAAACTGGAAGTGTGGAAACCAGAAATGCGCGCGACCAGTGGATGCGGAAAGTGTTTTGCATGTCAAATCAAAATCCAGCCAAAATTTTACTTCGTAAGTTAAAAATTCGCTAGCTGTGACGTTCGTATGCCGAGGCTCCACTGTATTCTAGTACTGTGCACAAGTCTTGACCCACCCTTTATTTTTTCATGACTTGCTTGAAAGGAGCCAAACTTTCTTGTATTTTTAATCTACTCTTAAGGGATAGTTGTCCAGGTTTCTTTTTCGCTCTCAATTTTGGCCGGCTTTTGGCTTTCATTTCAGTTCAGTCTCTGTCCCTGGGCAGTTTTCAAAAGAACTTTTTTTTTTTATTAAGCCACACAGTGACCTATAAATCATTTAAGCATAAAACATCATCTAGGTGAAGGCATAAACCAGCAGACAGATGATCAGGCTAGTGATTAGTATACTGGTGATGCTGAATGCTGAGTGGTTAGAACAGACAAGAGGTGAAATGAGGTTGCTGCTGAGCTTGTTACTTAAACAAGGATTTTTTAAAATTGTATTTTAGGCACTGAAGGGGCTGACTCTAGATTTTACAATTAGCACCACATTTTATTAAACTGCATTGATGACATATGCTTATTAATTAAGAAAAAAATAATAATTTATTATTCATTTTCGAAGAAAATAAATAGAATTCTGTAAATAAAAAGCTGTTTGTGCAGTCTGCATCATTCCCATGTTATCATTCAATGACACGACACAATGCACTGTCCCTTTTGCCTACCTGAATATACTAAAATTATTATGATGTGGATTTTGCAAATTGATATTATGGCTATTTTTTCTAAAATAAATAAATTTTGCAAATGTACTTAATTTTATTTAAGTTGAATTTAAACATACTTGACGTTTTGCATTGTTTACAATTATTTACACTTTTTAAAAAAATCAGTGTAATAATATGAACCTATTTACTTTAAAGTATGCATTTTTTAAAGCTTTAATTCATTCTTAACATAGAAGGATATATCTTTTTAGTGACTCCTTAATTGATAAGCAACCCTAGTGTTTAACATTAAATAAACATGACTCATAGCTTACATTTTTTATTGTTTGTTAAAGCCTGTCAACCCTGTGACTATTAGTCTTGACATTCACAACTTAATATTGACATTTTCTACAGCTAAAGTAAATTAATTCCTTTTTTAACAATCTTGTGACGCATGACACAATAATAAGTCTGTAATTAGCACGACTTGACACTAATCTACTGAATTCTACTGAATTTATTTATATACAATTATACTGTATACAGTATTATTAAAGAGTTTGGGAAAGTGGCTAATATTACACAAAATGTCTACACAAAATAATATGTGCATTTTATTTAGCTTTCCTACAACTAAAACAGTAAAAAAAGTTAAGTTAAGCATTTATTTGTCACCAGTGCTGGTCTTGAGTCTGTAGATGCCCTTGGCAGGTAGTTGCATTCGTCTTTTTAAATAATTATTTATTTTAATAAATATCTAAAATCAAAGTTAAATGTATTTATAAAGCACATTTAAACACAACATGGTTGACCCAAGCTCTGTACAATCCTGAAACAGCTGCAGACACAGTAACAGGCTATAAAAATCAGACAATAAGAACAACATAAAAACGAAATCCCAATAAAGCTATAAAGATAAATAAATGAATAAATAAATTTTAAAAATTGTCAAAGAGTATAGTCACCTAGTCTTCCCACTGTATTAAATGCCAAAGAGTATAAAAATGTCTTGAGGTGTGATTTAAAGGAAGAGTAGGGACCTGCCTGATAAACAGGAGCAGCTCTTTACATAGTTAGGAGCTGCTACTGAAAAGGTACAGTGAGTAAAAGCTGAGCACCAGACCTGAGAGACCGTGTCGGACTGCAGGGCTTCAAAAGGTCAGAAATATACGATGGGGCTAGATTATTCAGGGCTTTGTATATTATTAAAAGACCTTGACCTTCACCCTGAACTGCAAATCTAGACTAATAATGACTCTGCAATCAGGAGTGATTGTGCATTTTCATTTTAGAAGCATAACATTTGGTTAAACAGAAATATTAATGCGATGAGGAATGACTACAATGCACAGTATTACTTTCCTGTGCTATTGATAGATAGATAGATAGATAGATAGATAGATAGATAGATAGATAGATAGATAGATAGATAGATAGATCAATTCAGATTATGATATGTGCAGAAAACAGAGCTAGATAAGCGTAATGTTACTGAATGTAATGGTACTTTGAATCCAGGTGCAGTTCAGAACTTTGGTTCAGCCATATCCGAAGTATAAGCACCTGGGGCTTAGCTGCATTTCATGAGCTCACCCATTTTATGCGTCAGACAGAAGCTGTTACGCATTTAGCAAAAAAAACACTGAACAAGACTAAAACGAGCTTATGATAACACTTAGCCAAATTTTATGCACGTATTTTATCATACTGCACGTGCACCACTACACAGACGCAGCTGAAAAATAAAGTTAGATTTCTCTGGTTTTTAATGTTAACAACTCACAAAAAAACTGTCTTAAATCAATATAACATAGCAGGAGTGCAGCAGTACCGTTTTAAAAAGTTTACCTCAACTGAGAGAGAAAAAAAGGCCAGTGTGGCACCCCCGCACCCCGCATTTGGCGCCCTAGGCCGATTTCACCTATGCCTTGGGCTGGACCTGTTCGTCATATATTACAGCACAGTGAATCACTTTTCTTTGCATATTTCAGCTTAGGAAGTTGGGGTCAGAGCGCAGGGTCAGCCATGATACAGCACCCGTGGAGCAGATATGGTTGAAGGCCTTGCTCAAGAGCTCAGAAGTGGCAGCTTGGTGGAGCTGGGGCTTGAACCACTGACCTTCTGCTCAGTAATGCAGAGCCTTAACCCGCTGAACTACCACAGCCATCTAGCACTGGGTATAAATAAATTAATAAAAGCAATAGGCAGCTATAAACTCCTGATTAAGTACAGTAGCCTTATATCAGAACAACCAAAGTCATCTCAAGCTATTAGTCATTTATATATTTAACATAAAAACACATGGGCACATGTATACAGGGTTTTAGGGTTACCACCAAGCACTTAGAGGGAGAAAACTTCAACTCATCTACTTTAGTTAAAATGTACTATAGACACTAGAAAAATTTACATGTGTCTTTTTACGTGAATTTTTGTTACTATAACTTTTTTTTTTAAATAGGAAGAAAAAAACGTTTACTATAGTAAACTTTTCTGCTTGTGTACAGCTGTATTATGAAACCAGTTTGCATAACTTTTACTTCATTTCAGATGTGCTTTTCGGTTGAGATGGGTATTTTGGACCATAACAAGCAACCATGACATCCCACAAGTTTAGGGGATCATGTTCTCACTGAACTTTTGGGTTTTATAGTTTTTAATATTTTTATTCCAAACCCACACTTTTTAAAATGTGTAGGAAATAAGGATATATTCAAGACCCATCAAAATAAGAGGGTCTGGAAAGACGTGAGCAGATGATGTTGGTGACTGAGTCTGGTCTAATAGGGTAAGGAGAACTGGTAACAAAATTAGGTTTTTATTTAAATATTGATACCAACATTACACCTATGTACTGTATAGAGGTATCACTAGGAAGCTTTCACTCTCGGTTGAAGTTAAAGGAGCTTAAATGAGCTGAGAAAAAGTTGCTCTACATCTGATCCAGACTGTCAATTAGATAGCAAAGAAACCTAGTGTCAAAGTGTACACACACCATTCCATTGCTGTTTAGTGGTTGCCCAATGACTCCTTGTGGCTCTTATTTTCTGGTGCCTACCTTCTTCAATAACATGTGCCGCTCATTTTTGATTGGGCCATCTGCAAAGGTTGGTGGTGCAGGGGGGTTGGGGGTTGTGATGGATAGACAGCACCAATGCCAGCCATCTCCACTCTTCCTCATAGTGATGGAGATGAGGAAATAATGAGGCCCAATAGGCGAGGCAAGTCAGGGGAGTAATGAATCTCTTCTTCTTCCTGAGACAGTGGCGTCTGCCTGGCCTCATCTCCCGTACAATTTATCTCAGAGGAAAACAAGCTGGAGCCACAGTGCCCAGCGTCCATTAAAGCCAGACAAAATAAATATCCCACTTCACCTATACCTGACAGTGGAGTAGCTAAAAATGAACTTCCCAAACTTGCTATTTATAATTTTTTTTTAGATAGATAGATAGATAGATAGATAGATAGATAGATAGATAGATAGATAGATAAATAGATGGATAGATAGATAGATCCTACAGTATATCTATGCTATATAGCTATATGCAGCTGCAGTATAATTGCAGGCGGGTGATATCTGCTACTTAGCAGTTGGCATCATTTTACCATGTTGGGTATTTAACATCTCAGAGCTTGCTTTATACACACCTTCATGTTTTTTCTTTATTTTTATTGTTTTCAACATCGTATTTTATTATTAAAGCCAATTCAATTATAACAGAATGCTTTATATGTTTTAGATTTTTCGATTTTTTAAAGTAGCCGGCTTTTGCTTTGATGACCACTTTGTACAGTATGCTCTTGGCATTCTCAGTCAGCCTTCTGAGGTAGTGTCCTGGAATGATTTTCCAATAACCTTGAATGAGTTTCTAGAGGTGCTGAGTACTGGTCTGTTTTTCCTCCACCTGTTTTTCCTGTTCCTAAACCATCCCAACTGGTTTTAGATTGGGTGATTCTGGAGGCCAGGTCATTTGACACAACACTCCATCACTCTCCTCCTTGGAAAAAAAGCTCTTACTGTACATAAGCTCTAGAACTACCAGGTTTTTCTGACCCCTTCAGCCCTACCAGAGGTAGGCCAAATGGCCCCTTGGTTTTAAACTATCACCGACAATTGACTCCCATTCATTTGTAAATGGGTGGCCGATTGGAATGTGTCACTCCCCTTCCCCACACAAATGGAAGGGCAGAGTAAGAAAAGCTTTGAAGGACGCTGGGAAACCATATTTAAATCGAAGAGGAGAACAAAAACCAGGGAAAAATTCACCTAAAGAGTTGAGTGGAAGAAGCATATGTGTGATGTGATCTCTCTCTCTCTGAACACGCTGAGGAGCACTAAACGCCACAAAAACAGTTAACCGATCAAAATAAACCACATACCATATATAATAATTTAAATGTACATAATGAAGGTCAAAGACATATATATATATATATATATATATATATATATATATATATATATATATATATATATCAGGATAACATCATAATTGTTTCTCATTGATTTTACTATTTTTCAAGTTGTCTGAGCCGTACACACAAACTAATTAGACTTTTTTTTTATAAAAAGAAAGCCTTTTAGGTAACAAAGTATAAAATAAAGCAAAGAGCAGAATGAGCAAAGATAAAAATCTGTGTCAATTTATCTTTGTTATTCGAATAGATACACATTACAAATAAACATAATATGAATAAAAAACAAAGTTTTTATTTTTCAGGAAGATTAGGTGTATTCAGCAGTATTGAATTAACAAACATGAAAGGTGAAACACTATATGCTTACACACTTCATCCATCATTTCATTCTATTTTATCTTAAATATGTGTGAAGAATAGAGTGAACTTTATAGTTACTTACACTATGTGTATCTGTTATGAATAAAACACATGAGCAAATTAGATTTGAATGGGTTGTTATTGTTGCTTCCATAGACATCTTTGTGTATTTTACAAGCTCAACATGTGTTGTTTTACTAGTACATATGTGTGTTTAAATGTCTGAAACCTAAAATATGCCTTATGTGGTTAACCGTCTGGGGCCCGAGGTGATTTGGGGGCCCTTGAGATGTTTGGACATGCTCTGATATTTGTGCTTTTTTTTCAGCTATTTATAACATATTATTGACCAACCTGTATTTTTCTTGTAATCAGCACAAACTGTTCTACAATAATAATATGTGACCAAAATGAATTTACATGTTTGCATTTGTTAGGGAAAAAAATATTATGCGTGGTTAGTAAGTTTTGTAAAAATAAAAGTAGCTGAAATAAGGCCATGAAACACATACTTAATAGTCCTGCACAATACTGTGAGTAACCAGTCTATTAGGCTAGAATATTTACCTCAAAATGATGTGAAAATCATTCCACTTAATTTTTCAGAGAAAACAATATAGTGTTTTAAATTTTAAAAGACATGTTTTGAGGCTGAAAGCTTGTATGAGTAATATTCAGTGATTCTCACCTGAAGAGACAAAGACCCCTCCCCTAATGGCCCATTAGTGACTGTCACTGGCCCCAGAGGGTTAACAATCCAAATGAAAAAAAATGTATTACTCAAAATTTGAAATCAAAAAAGTTTGACTCCCCAAGAAAACATGGTTTTTCGTCAAGGCCTCAATTAGCTCCCATTCATTTGTAAATGGGTGGCCCATTGTAATGTGTCACTCACCTTCCCCCCAAGAAGTGTACTCTAAAGTCCTTCACACATGGCTGTGGTTTGGATGACTGTGGGCAGGGCTGTGAATTGATGACAAGCTAAACTTGGGAATAAAAGGGATAGTTTACTACATGCATTCACAATCTTCAAGAACTTATCGGTACGAACAAGCTGCAAAGATGCCAAGACATTACACTGCTGCTGAGGCTTTGGCTCTGCTGCAAAACATGGACTCTTGTGACTCGGATGGTGGGGAAGTATCCATTCACTTGCAAGAGAGTTCGGACTCTGACATGTCTTCAGGTGATGAGATGTGTTCCAGGTTAGAAAGTAGAACTCCTCTTAAGAAGAAAAGTCGGCTGGAGACACAGACCACACAGAAGAATTCCAGCTATGAGACGGCAAAAGATGGCACAGTGTGGGTTGAGGAAGAAGTAGGGAGGCCGCTCCCTCACGGCCAACTAGAAACATATACATGTGATGGAGAGCCAACAGAAGAAGTCAGAAGAACCATCAAAAATCGCTTGCAGAGCTTCTTGTTTTTGGTGAGTTGGGACATCCTTCACACTATAAGAAAATGTACAGTTGAGTATGGCCAGAGGATGGAAGCAGATTGGGACATGTCTGTCTATGAACTGATGGCGTTCATCTCCATCCTTCTCTGGAGGGGGGTGATCAGAATTCCGTCACTGGCTGATGCATGGTCGGCAACATTGGGGATCTCGCACGTCAAGAGCACGATGGCCCGAAACCGCTTCCAGGACATCATGAGACACCTACGCTTCGATGACAAGGACACACGCACTCAACGGGTAGCAACGGACAAGTTCGCAGCAATCTCAAACATTTGGCAAATGTTTGTTACTAATTGCATCAAGTCTTACAACCCGGGCCAGCACATCACTTTTTCCAACCAAGTCTCGCTGTCCTTTCCAGCAGTACAATGCCACAAAACCTGACAAGTTTGGAATCAAGTTTTGGGTTGCATGTGACTTGAAGTCAAAATACATGTGCAACGCTATCCCTTATCTTGGCAAGGACCTCAGTCGTCCCTCTGGGGAGAGACTGTCCGAGGATGTGGTCATGAAGCTGATAGAGCCTTTCATGGACAAGGGAAGAACTGTTACCACTGACAATCACTTCACTTCATTGTCACTTGCTGGACGACTGCTCAGCCGGAAAACTACCCTTGTTGGCACCATAAACAAGATTCATCGTGAGCTTCCACAATCAGCCAAACAATCTTTGGACCGCAACGAATTCACCACACAGGTATGTTGTCGTTATTTTTATCAATTTTTATATAAAGTGCTGTATTATTTATTTGATCTATATTAATATAAGCATTTATATAAGTGCTGTGTTTTTTTCTTTTCTATTTTGAACCTAGAGCAAGAGCTCCAAATTTCATTATGCTTTCATGACTATAACGTTTTATCTTTTCTTATCTTACTTATCAGGTGTTTTCAACAACTGGCACTACACTCACAGTTTATGCGCCCAAGCGGAGGAAGACTGTCTGCATCCTCAGCACCATGCACAACATAGTTGAGATTGGGGATAACAGAAAGAGGAAGCCAAACACAGTGACTGACTGCAACACCATGAAGTGTGGCGTGGACATTATGGACCGGAAGGTTCGACAGTACACCGTACGGGCAGGAACACGGCGATGGCCAGTCGCTGTGTTTTACAACTTGATTGACATGGCAGCAATGAATGCTCATGTGCTGTATCAGGCATGCACTGGAGTGAAGGAGAGAAGGGTGGATTTCCTGGCGCAGCTTGCAACTGAGCTTGCTGAGGAGTTTATGCAAGAAAGGATGGTGGACAAGGAGCAGCTGCTTAGGCAACAACCTGCCACACCACACCCAGGGAAAAGGGCCAAGTGTCAGGTGACCCTCCAGTGCAATAAAAATAATGCAACCTTACACTGTGTAGCCTGCTACAAGTACACATGTGGAAAATGCAAGAAGGAAACTGAGTGGCAGTGCCAGATATGTGCCAGCAGATCACACCAATGAACTGCTAAAATCCTGGTCACTCACACACACACACACACACACACACACACACACATACACAAACACCAGATGTTGCACACTTATGTAAATATATATTTTTCTATTAGTGGTAGTAGTTTTTATGCTGGGAGAAGGCTACGTGGAGATAAATGAGTGGAATTTACATACCATTTGTCTTCAGTATGCCTCTTCTATGCTTTTCTTTTTATTCTATTTTATTGTGTTTTCTTATTGTGTCAATTTGTTGGGCAGTCGTGCAATACATTTCACTTCATGTCGTATCGTGTATGTATGTAAATGTGACAAATAAAATTTGAATTTATGTTGTATGTTTTTTGTTTAAGGAAATTAAACGCTTTGAACTTTGAATTTTTTCTACACCAATTGTACCCTTGGTATGGCCCCTTACATATTGCTCCTAGATGACTGTGATCCCTGATTGTAAAGTCAATAGCACCTTGTACGTCGCTCTGTAAGTAATTGCCACATTTACAGAACAAAGGCAACTGTTCACAACTGTGATTAAGGGTATTGGGTAAAAACAACCGGGCCAAATGGCCCCTCTCTGGTAGAGCTAGGGGGATAGGGCCAAATGGCCCCTCTCTGGTAGTCCTAGTGCTAGACGGGGATTGGGGTCATTGTCCTATTGAAAAACAAATGATAGGCCCACTGAGTACCAACCAGATGGGATGGCGTGTCACTGCTAAATCCTGTGGGTATGGTGGTTAAATGTGTCCTCAATTTTCATCAAGTCATCAACAGTGTCAGCATCGAAGCATACCCACACACAAAGTCCGCTTCCATGCTTCCAAGTGGGAACCACACATTCAGAAATCATCTTCTTACCATTTCCTTTCCTCAGACAGTCCTTATGAGAGCCAGTTTCAATGTAGTGTTTAATGGCTGTGGCGACTGCACTTGGGGACACTTTTAAAGTTATGGAGATTGTTTGGATTGACTGACCATCATTTCTTATGGACTATTTTTTCTCTTTACTTAACTGGGAGTTTACTGCCATAATATGGATTTGTACAGTAGTTGTAGAAGCACTAATAGTGATATTGATTAGGTACCCAACCTTCCTCTGCACAAAGCAACTGGTGGTCTAAAGTAGGGCTGCAACAACTAATCAATAAAATCAATAATTATCGATAATAAAATTCGTTGTCAACGAATGACGTTATCGATTAGTTGGGCTGCTCACGTCACTGAGGAGTGCTACCACAAGATGCACAAATATACAAAGATAGACACGGATACACAGCCATTTGCGTAATGGAGGTTACAGAAGCGTCTGCAGGAAAAAGTGTGCGCCCCGAGTCCTCCAAGGTATGAGAGTAATTTACATTACAGCCTCTAAGAAAACGGTAAGCTGTACGCTATGCAAGACCGAGCTTTGAGCTTTTTTGGCATGGTAGTACCACAGTCATGCTCGAACCCTTAAGAAGAAAACGTTGGTGTTCTGGATGGCGAACCATTAGCAGGGTCAGTAAAAACTGTATCTCTTCATGGTGTAAAAGTTGTATAGTTTAAGTGCTTTTGTTTAAACTGTTTGCTAACTTCGGGACAGTCGCGCTAGATCTGTTCATTTGCTACTCGCTAGTATCACATTGCGCAATCACCTCATGAGCAATAGTGATTAGTTAAATGGCGCTACTTTAGATTAGCTTAAATTCCACGGTGCAGGAGAATAACAGGAGAATATTACATTTAGTGATTGTTCTGGTTTTCAGCGAATGCAAAAAACAGTACAGTCGTGGCCAAAAGTTTTGAGAATGACACAAATATTAGTTTTCACAAAGTTTGCTGCTAAACTGCTTGTAGATCTTTGTTTCAAAGGTTTTTATCAACAATTACATGACATTTATGCAAAGAGTCAGTATTTGCAGTGTTGGCCCTTCTTTTTCAGGACCTCTGCAATTCGACTGGGCATGCTCTTAATCAACTTCTGGGCCAAATCCTAAATGATAGCAACCCATTCTTTCATAATCACTTCTTGGAGTTTGTCAAAATTAGTGAGTTTTTGTTTGTCCACCCGCCTCTTGAGGGTTGACCACAAGTTCTTAATGGGATTAAGATCTGGGGAGTTTCCAGGCCATGGACCCAAAATTTCAACGTTTTGGTCCCCGAGCCACTAGTTATCACTTTCGTTTGTTTGGTTTGTTCTTTACCAAACTGTTGTTGGACTGTTGGAAGAAGTTGCTGTTGGAGGGTGTTTTGGTACCATTCTTTATTCATGGCTGTGATTTTTTAGGGACGCCCTAAAGCCTTCTTAACAAGAATTGAACCTCTTTCCTTGAAGTTCTTGATGATCCTATAAATTGTTGATTTAGGTGCAATCTTATGACTCACAATATCCTTGCCTGTGAAGCCATTTTTATGCAACGCAATGTTGGCTGCACGTGTTTCTTTGCAGGTCACCATGGTTAACAATGGAAGAACAATGATTTCAAGCATCAGCCTCCTTTTAACATGTCAAGTTTGCCATTCTAACCCAATCAGCCTGACATAATGATCTCCAGCCTTGTGTTCGTCCACATTCTCACCTGAGTTAACAAGACGATTACTGAAATGATCTCAGCAGGTCCTTTAATGACAGCAATAAAATGCAGTGGAAAGGTTTTTTTTGGGATTAAGTTAATTTTCATGGCAAAGAAGGAAATCTGATCACTCTTCATAACATTCTGGAGTATATGCAAATTGCTATTTTAAAACTTAAGCAGCAACTTTTCCAATTTCCAATATTTATGTCATTCTCAAAACTTTTGGCCACGACTGTACATTTGTGATTATTAGCTTTTTGCCTTTCTACAGTTTTTTTTTAAAGTCCACTACAAAGTTAACTTGTTAACTAGCAAATATGTTTTCAAACGTAATTTACTGTGGTTTTACTTATGCATATATCATTTTATTATACAAAATTACATTATTTTAGCTGTTTATATTTTAACAACTGAATATGTCAGTGTATTTTTTTAAATATATGGTGGTGCAAGGTGATTTAAAAAAAAATCTTTATGTTCTTTCATTAGACTTGATGTCTTTAGTATTTATGTACAATGTTGAAAATAACAAAAATAATGTAAAACCACTGAAGGAGAAGGTGTGTTCACACTTTTGACTGGTTCTATATTCAGATCCTGGCCCACAGATCCATGTGTACAAGCCAACATGAGAAAGACGTGCTGAGATGAGTCGATCAGACACTGGAACACAATACAAAAATAATTAGAGACTGAGGAACGTACAGTGCCCCAGGCGTGCTGGGCTCTGTCCCTGACACATGTGTTTCTGCATACTATTCTAAAATTGCTGGTTAGGTCCTTGCTGACTTGGAGTGTGCTTATGCATAAAGCCAGATCTAACTCATTCCACTTCTGGAACTTCCTAAAAATGAGATCAACACAAAAGCAGTATATACTGTATATGTACTTCAGGGTCTGGGTTCGATTCCCAACCAGGCTTGATTCCCGTCTCTGTGTGCATGGAGTACCTCCAGGTTTCCTCCCTGGTTAGGCGTTCCTAAATTGCCCGTAGTGTGTGAATAGGTGTGTGAGTGTGTGTATGTGTGTGCCCTGCGATGGATCGGCACCTTGTCCAGCGTGTACCCTGCCTTGTGCCCTAAGTCTCCTGGGATAGGCTCCAGGTCCCCGCGACCCTGAATACAGACTAAAGCGGTATAGAAGATCAGTGAGTGATAAATGTCACATATTGTTATAATAAAAAAGTGAATACAGATAGAAAGTAAGGGTCAGGAAATGTGATTCTAACATATATTATAATATTTACATTTTAATGTATTTTCTTAACACAATGATTCATTTAAACATTTTAGAATGATGGGGTCTTAACAAAAACCTAATGAGTGCTGTTGTCTAGCTACATTGACATTTTATTTAGAGACTAACAATAAGCATTAAAGCATTCCAATAAATCAAACTGCAATTTCATTTTTTTTCCCTTTATTGGGGTCTCCACATCTACGCTAGATGCACTTCTTGCCTCAACCCATTTCTCCAGGCTTGGGAGTGGCAGTGAGGAAGTCCCGTATCCCAGTGGCTGGGAATTATATATGGGCCTTGACCAAGAACGTAAATAAATTAGGAATTTAGAATTTAAAGGTTGACAATATTTAAAGACTCAAGTTTAGCTTTATTGAAAGATATCAACAAACTGTTCATTTAAGCATGGAAATTTCTTGATTTTTGCAAGGTGTTTTTCCACCGATCAATAGATATTACTCACCATTTAAAAATAAAACAAGGTCAAAAGGATCACATGAAGAGAACATTGAAGGACTGCTGAAGATGCTGCATTATAAACTAGCACAACTTTTGTGTGGAGAACACAACATCGGTCAGCAGATAAAAAGGAGATCAAGTAGATTAAACAGTTCAAGAGGCAACTTTGTGAGAACAAAGATAAATACAAGAACAAGCAGGACTGCAGAAAGTCCCTTAGCTCTGATAAGCTGATTAATTTTCTGTAACAGTATGCGTCTAACATTAGAGGCAAGCTGAAAGACATTTCACTGGCAGACTTTAATGTGCTCACTCAAACACTGTTTCTATAGCAACAGCCAACTAAAATGGACTTGGATGATGGTGTACACTTACATAATTAAAAAAATAATCTAACATAAAATGTTATTTTTAAAAAGTTCTATTTAATGAAGCAAAAATATATATAGGAAGCATTCACAACAGTGTCTTGAGGTCATGAATGTAACAGTCAGAGCATATTACACTGAGTTGAACTTTAATAATCGGCTATGAGCTCCAAAATTTATATTAATGCCATAAGTTATGCTTTAAGAAAGGTTTAAAATGTGAATTAAATTAAATGTTGATTCAATTTATGATGATGTCTTCGAAGGCTTTAAATATTCATCAAATTGTCCAATTTCCTCTCCTCTGCAGCTTACATCCACAAGCTGAAATGAGAATTGCAGATCAACTAATTCTGCTGCATAATTCATTATACAGAACTGAAATTTCTTTTTATCTATTATATTAAAAAGCAACCCATTTTAAACTGATATGTTTTGATTATTTTCTTGCAAGTGCTCTGGTCTTATTACACTGCTTAATACAATGATCTTTGCTACGTCACCAGTCAAAAGATTGAGCACACATTATAATTCCATGGTCTTTCGTGATTTTTATTCTACTGTATAATTACTGTAAAACAATGCTGATGGCATCCAACATATGCAGTTATATCCTTTGAACAGTTGATGTTGAAATGTATCTGCTACTTATGCTTTGCAGAGGTAAGTTTTGGTCTTGTTTTTCTGGGAAGGTCTTCATGAGAGCCAGTTTCATCATGTTGCTTGATGGGTTTTGCAAATGCACTTGACAATACTGTTCTAGCAGGAACTGTTCCAGAACAGCTGATCGTTGTGTCTTAAAATGTGTTTAAAATGTTGTTGTTACTTAATTACCTAATGTCAAATGTGATATATGTTATTTTAAACAACATTAGAAGGTGAAATAGAATTCGACAGTGTGTTTAAAATTTTGACTGGTACTGTATGTTAAAGACATATAAGTTATATATGTGTAGCCATCCCTTGCTTTAAAACTACTTTCATTTTCAGTGTTGTGCAAACTGAGCAATAAATTAAGACATTGACCGATTATATATATATATATATATATATATATATATATATATATATATATATATATATATATATATATAGTGTGTGTGTGAGAGAAGGATTAGTTTAGTTAAAGCGCACTGTACAGTATGTACATACAGTAGGTCTTCTGCACTTTTCTACTTGCTGTGCAGGTTTAATGATGGAATATATAGCAGGACAGCAGGTTCCAAAGATGTTGCTTACACTAGTGAAACCACTTCAATGAATTCACTGGCCCAGTGAAAAAGGAGAGGAGAAATCGCCTAGATTAATGTTGTTTACATAAACAACCATAATGTGCAAGTGTCCCACCGTGCAATAGCACACTGCTTATCTACAAACAGACAGATGCTGTTTATCTCGAATCTTATACACTGAATCTAAAGACTCTTAAGGCATTGTAGTATAAAATATATATATAAAAAAAGAAAGAAACAAAAAGTGCTCAAGAGGGTCTAAAAGTGTATCAGGAAGAGTGCGCAATATCAGCACTCCAGAGCCACTGAGAGGACCAATCTCATTAATTACCGAGGATTCTGAGATTTCTGCACTCACCCGGGCGACTCTGGGCTCAAAGACCACTTGGGCAAAGTGTCCAGGGAAATTACCTTAAAAAATTTACTCTATTGCCCAATCTATACCCCACCACCAAGCTGCAATCTGCTACAGCAGATCGGATACAGCCAGATCAGCAGTGTGTCGATTACTCCCGGTGGCTTTGCCTGACTGGATTCAAGGAGCTTCAGTCATAATGCTCATGCTTATCTTGTTTCTCAGATCTGTGAGAAAGGCCCAAGGGCTGGTTGCATTTGGGGTATAAATTCTACTTAGGATGACTTCTTTGTGCTCTCATTCCCAAGAAATCAAGCATATAAATCCTTCGGAACAGAGAAAGCTCACCGATCATGCAATTTAAGCAGGAGAGGAAGAAGAACACTAAGTGAGCAATGGAATCTTTTAAAAGATTTCCCATACTGCTTTTTTCTCTCTCTCTCTCTCTCTCTCCCCTGACGGGTGCCTCCCATTATGTATCTGCACCTAATCTGGTCTCTCACTATCTGTCTATCTAGAAAAGCTTTAACCTAATGGAACTGTCCATCCCAGTCCATAGCAGGGTACACTCGCATTTCAGGCAGTGTCACAAAGACAGTAAGAGTGCCATTGGAACAAAAAGAAGGTTCGACAGCATTAATGCTGCCAAGCCGTAAATGTTACGTGCTCCAGTGTCCAGAGTAGCAATTACAATGCTAATTAGCAATCAAGGCTTTGCAACACTAAAGCACTAAAAATAGTGGGAACTAGCAAAGTCTCATCAATTATCTTCACCACTGGGTGCCAGCTTCAATATATCTCTGGGGGAAAGCTGAATTTCTTCAACATGTTCAACGTATTCCATAACTAATGAAAAACACATGGTGTTCAAACTCCAAGGCCAAAGTCAAGGATATCCTGTATGTTTTAAAACAATAATGTTATTCAGTGTAACTCTTTAAACTCATGTACAGTATTGGTGAGACAGGGATGTTCAACTCCAGTACTGGAGGGCCAGTGTCTCACACAGTTTGTACACGTATTCAATTTTGCACAATTTGGTACAGGATGTCATTAAGGTCTTGTAGAAAAATATAAATTTTTTGGGAATGGGATTTTAATCCGTCCATGTGCCACCCTGCACATCGGACGAGGCCTAATCCCCACCCTGAAGATATCTGGTTGCCAGCTTGGTGGCCAATTGTCATTTTCATTAACACAACAGGCAATTTGGAAAGCGGAGTTCCCGGAGGAAACCTAACCAAGCACAGGGAGAACATGCAAACTCCATGCAGACAAACCCAGATCTTGGAGGTGCAAGGTGACAGTGCTAACCACTAAGCCACAAAAAAAATATTTAAATACCACTGCAAAAATATGGAATTTATATAGCTCTGAAAAGTCAGATGAACAATTTTATTTTCAACATCCAATTCAGCATTCCATGCTAAGTGCTAATTTCCAGGTAGAATTAGGCCATTCCTGACTTTGGTGCATTCAAGTGGGAAAAAGTGGATGTTCAGGTTTTGTTAGCCCCTGTAGATGCTAGGGCATGACCATATTTGGGTCAGACACAGTGAGCTGTATGGTCAGTGTTTTAGAGTTAACCATCGACTTTGTCTGTATGTTGATTTATCTAAAGCTAATATTTGTATTTGCAGCATATCTCATTTAAAGACAGGACATTTATTTCCCATGCTACAGTATGCATAGCCGTGTCGATTTAACGCCACCCTGTGAATGAGGGAAAACTTGGATTTGGGAATATCATTTAATGAAAGACATGCTCCCCACTTATTTTTTTGAGAAAGAATGTTTCACAGAGTTGTGCGTTAAAAACCGTGATAGCGCCGCCACAAGTATGCAAATAATATTGTAAAAGGGTGAATTTGCTTTAATTTATTTGTCTATATTAGTTTGTCTGGTCATCTGTTATTTTACATGGACACTGTACTTCCTAGGAAAAGGTTGCACACTGGACTATAGGAACGTGTGCAAACTTCGCCTGTGCAGAAAGTTTTTTAATATTTAATGTTAATGTTTTAATGTTCATCTTAACCTTTTTTCCTAGTGGTCACAGTAAAACCTTATATACAGTATACACTAATCAGCTGTAAGTAAATAATAAAACTTATCTCATTATCTCATGATGAAAACACCAGTACAGGGGTGTGATATAATATGCAGCAAATCAGTTCTCGAAGTTGATGTTTTGAAAGCAGTGAAAATGAGTGAGCGTAAGGATCTAAACAACTTTGACAAGGGTCAGATCGTGATGCTAGACAACTCCAAATGTGAGTGGAGAGTGAAGTCTAGGCCATTTGGTCCGAGCCCACAGAAAAGCTACTGTAGCATAAATTAATCGAAAAAGGTATTGCTGTTTAAAATAGAAAGATGTCGGAACACACAGTATGTGGCGGATCTGTGTGTAAGGGGCTGCGTAGCTGTGGACCGCTCAGGGTGGCCATAGTGACTCCTGTTTTACACTGAACGTGCTTACAATCAGAACTGGACCATGGAGTAACAGAATGAGGTAGTCCGGTCTGATGAATTGAGCTTTCTTTTACATTATGTGGATGGCTGGGTGCAGGTGTGTGGATTAGCTGGTGAAGAGATGGAACCAGAATGCACAATGTAAAGCAGGCAAGCCGGCAGGGGTAATGCAATTCTCTGGGCAATGTTCTGCTCGGAAACAATGGTTTTGGGGCATTCATGTGGATGTCACTTTGACATGTAGCAGCTACCTAAACATTGTTACAGACCAAATAAAACCCTTTAAGGTAGCATAATATGCTACTGGCAGTGGCCCGTTTGAACAGGATAATGCGCCGTGCCACACTGCAAACATTGTTCAGGAATGGTTTGAGGAACATGACCAAAGAGTTCAGGGGCCTCTAAATTCCCCAGATCTCAATCTGATCAGGCATCTGTAGGATGTTCTAGCATAACAAATCTGATCTACACCTTGCAACTGACCAGACTTAAAAGATTCTGCTGCTAAAGTCTTAGTGGTAAGGCCTTGTGAAGTCGAGGTATAAGTAAATCAGATCAGCGCTGTTTAGCTGTGACAAGAGGAATGTAAAAAAATATTAGGCAAGATTTTCTT
The DNA here is from genome assembly GCF_024256425.1 of Clarias gariepinus. NCBI lineage: Eukaryota > Metazoa > Chordata > Actinopteri > Siluriformes > Clariidae > Clarias > Clarias gariepinus. The sequence goes on along the minus strand of NC_071126.1, from coordinate 12,275,869 downwards.
TAATAGTATGACTGATTTAAGGCATATGTATGTATGTATGTATGTATGTATGTATGTCTGTATATATGTATGTATGTATGTATGTATGTATGTATGTATATATGTATGTATGTATGTATGTATGTATGTATGTATGTATGTATGTATGTATATATGTATGTCTGTATGTCTGTATGTCTGTATGTATGTCTGTCTATGTAACCTTTGTTCCTATATAATTTTTTGGGGGACTTTTGATTTAGTATTGATTTATGTTATTTATTATAATATGCAGTACACTGTTAAGGTACTTGTGTATTTTTATTAAGGACCAAGTATTACTGTAGTGGAACAATAAAACATATCAAGAAATCTGGGTTACAAATGCATGTATGCACATTACAGGAAAAAAATTATAATGATTAGTGATATTTTACTGAAATTAACTGTATACCAGTATATTGTTACATAATTAAAACAAACATTGGACGATTTTATGCTGAAATTAAATCCAAACTTTCTCTTTTTACTACAACCAAAAGCAGGGCCACATTTTTCAAACAAGAAAAAATGAGTTAAAATTTAAAACAAGAGATAAATAATGTGAGATGACAGAAGACGGATGGCTTCTAAAATACAGTACGTTAGGTAATATTGAAGATTCCATAACCCCTTCTTCATTAATTATAGATTCCCATGTCTATTGACTTTTTGACTATTATTACTAAAGATTTATTACATTATTACATTGGTATGTCTAAATATGAATAAGATCTTCATTGCTCAGGTTCCTCTCTTACACTGTTTAAATCATGGATATTTTTTTTCTTTCTAGTAAGTAACAGTAATATGATTTCATCATATGGCCAAACACCCAAAATGTGGCTCCTCCTTAAATTGTTGTAACAAGGTTAAAAGCATATAATTTTATAGGATGTGTTTGTTTGTTGGGAAAGTTCAAGTCCCAACCACCAGACAGTGATGACAGTGTTAAATTTTTTCATATTCACATTATATTTATAAATATAGCTTGCAGGGTAATTCACTGTTAAAAATTTGAAATTACAGACACCTTACTCCAACAGTAGAACCTATTATGGTGCATAACTAACATTTCTAAAATGTCTTTGTTTTTTATTGATTTCATTTATCTACAGAGATATTAATAATTATCCACTTCTTCTGAAGTCATAGGAACAACTACAGACCACTTCTCAGAGAGAGAGAGAGAGAAAAAAACTAAATGGTGTATTGGAAGATTAAGTGTCATGGAAAGGAAAGGAGGCTGTTAAATTGCATCAGAACCATAGATAGAAACATGATAGTTTGATTGCAGTCCGTTTTTGATTACTACATTGGAGGTGATGTACAGTATTTTCGAATCCTGATACTCACCCACAGAAAAGCTACAGTATTTACTGGTTCTGGATGTTTGACTTTCATAAAAAAAATTATGTGCCCATATTCCTAACACCCACCAAAGCTTGAATCCAAAGTATTTACTCAAGAAGAATACATTTCTTTTTATTATTATTATAATGCCTGTGACATATTCAGTAATAAAAACTGTCGCATGGCATGAAAGGAAATGCAGTGTATTTCACTGGTAATCTTATGATGGGTTTTACTGCAAAATGCGATAAACCGGATTTGTCAGACCTTCACTCAGTCTGTCGAATTATATTCTTCAAGCATACAACGACGTCGATTCAGAAATATACTGTATAATTTTTTTAAATCTCTACATATGCTTCTTTTTGAGTATTGAATAGAAACGTTGAAAATGAGAAAAAACTATTTACAGTCTATTAGTGCTGCAAAAGAATAAATGCAACATCATATAAATAGATAAATAAAACCCTGACTTCAATAGCATATGACTTACTTCAATCCCTATCATTAAAATAATCAGTAAGCCATTATGCCTTGAGAATACAGGCAGGGTCATTCTGCAGGAGACCACTACCATCGGGATAGAAATGTTTCAATCAGAATTTGGAATTGATGCCTCCCAGTAAGGATAAGGGTGGGCCTGAACCATGTCGGTGAAATGCCTTCAGCACAACACACACCTTTTTTTTTTCCTTTAATAATTAAACTGTTAATGGCATATTTATAAAGCTACCTCAAATGTTTCTTTTATTAAATGTGACTTGTTACAATATGTATAAATTCTATTCATCAGTGTTTCTTGTGAAACGCATTTAATTTCATCTATGTGTGTAATAAGCACAAATAATAACGAATCAAAAATATAACATTTACATACACTGTTCAAGATGGTACCTTTTACTTCACCATCCTATGCTGATTCATGTGATACAGCACTTTTGGGAAACTCGTTACACTCCAGTTTTTTCAGAGTACAACTGCAAAGGGCTTTGACCAGGCTGTTTGTAACACCCACAGGCACAGTTCTGAATTTATTTGTTCTTTAAATGTTTGTCCTTGACGAATAAAATCAACTCTTCCTCTGATACCGATGAAGTCGCAAATACATAAATCAATATGTGATCTAGAAACAGATATTCAGATGTCATGAAGTAACTACGGGCAAAATCTATGAGGCAGTACACAATGTACCCTGAAGTAATCAATCAGTAATCAATGACATAAATAATGCCTGGCTACTAAATATTGAGCAGCGCTGCTTCTGTTTTTATAACTAATTCCCATTAAGTGCTTTCTTATAAAAGCTTTCTTTTCGAAGAAGTTTCATCAAATGTGAGGAATACTCACAGTAGACATCCACTCTGATAGACTTAATTGCTGGCGAGCCGAGACCATTTTCAGCCTTGCAGTAATAGCGTCCACCTTGGTGCCGCTGGATCTTAGCGATGTGAAGTGTCTCATTAAAAACACTTGAATCCTGAAAACGGTCTGACACGCTGCCTGCTGTCTTAGTCCATCGGATCTACATGAAAAGAAAGAAAAAGAAACAGAAATGTAATAAAGCAAATCATTAGACACAGTGAAAAAAAAAATCCTTTTTCTTTGAAAATGTTTGGGACATGTGATGTAACACTGAGCATTTACATTTAGTTGCACTTTGTGTCGATTCAGCAGTTTCAGAAGAAAAAAAATGTCTTAGTTTTGGTTTTAAAAAACTGACAGAGGTGCATGGAATAAAAAAACATCTTGCCATCCTGAATAATTTTATTAGAACCCAATAAATGAAGCCTAATGTTAAGTTTACTGGATATGTTATGTATCCCATGACTATAAGATTACTCATAGCAATGGGAGCCATAAATATACAGTTATGTTGTGAGAAATTGTCACCTTTGGATAGTTTAGGTAGAACGTTATAAAAACTATGTCTGTATGAGAGCGTTATGCGTATGAGGTAAATGAGTATCTATAACGTTTTAGAAGTTTCCAGGATTAAAAATGCATCTTGACATATTGTATAAAAGTAAAATCTTTTTCCTGAATAACTGTTTTTGAGGCAATAGAAAACATATTCGTATAGAAAACATATTCACCATTATGTAAGGAATTACACATGATCTACAGTATGCTTTCAAAGCCAAATAATCCACACCCGAAATTTTACCCTAATATTACCCTCCTCAATGCAACCTAATACAAGGGTTACTGCAAACTTCACACCTTAAGGTGTGTCTTCTGTGGCTCATAACCTTTGTGTCAATACACTGATGTTTTAACAAGAATTTTCAACTTAAACTTGCAATTCAATTTGAAAAGAATGTTATCATCATCTCAGTAATGTGTCATTCATACATCAACTAAAAAAACTGTTAACAAATTACGAATGTCTGATATACTTAGTTTATACACTTAGTCATGTATGTCAAGCATGATGTCAATATTTAAAAAAAATTACACATTATTATTTTTTTTTACATAGCACAGGTACTTGTTCTTAGTTTGTTAACCATGAAGTAATCCCCTATGTGATGCATTGTGCTCTTCTTTTCTTTACCTATGGCTTGATATCACTAAGCTTTCTCTATTACAATAGAGCTCAATCTGTCACTCTTTATATACAACATTTCTTACGTTTTCCTCATCACTTATCCATCTATAGTGTTTGTTAGAATTGCAGTGAAAGTAGAGTTATTCAGCTAGAGAAAGCTTGTGACTGATGTGCATGAATGAAATGGCAAGAACCTGCCTGATGAAGGGCGCACACTGTTGTTCTCTATATACTGTAATGTAGATCAGTTTTCACCCATCATCTATGTTTGTAATATGATGATTTAGGCATTTTCACATACACCACAGTCTGTGCAAGCATTGCGTTCAGAAATAGGAAACCCACAGGTGTAGTCAGCACAACACAGTATAGTTACTTCTGATAAACAGGAGAAACTCTTTCTATCTTGTTTTTGTCAGACAAGCAGTCTGTAATTTAAAAGTTTTTAGGGGTGTCACATATTATTAAGGGTATTGCGAATCTGCCTCAGAGTGGGTTGCAACAGTTTAAAGCATGAGAAAGCACTGCTCATGATTTGACTCAAGTCCATGTGCTATAGAGCAATGCTACTTGTTTTCTTACATGGTGACATTGCTTACATGTGTCATGTCTTCTCCAATCATATACTGGAATATGATGATGACTATTGAATTTCTTCTAATAATGAACTTATTTTACACACCTCTGTCCTGCACAATATAAGAACAATTGAGGCAGGACAGCTTACAGTATAGTCAGTAGTGAATCTAGAGTCTGTTCATGCCTTGGAAGAAAAAAAAAGCAAAATGTTAACTTTTTTTTCCCGAGGTCTATAGTATTATTGTCAAAATGTAAATAAAAAGAATGTAAAAAGACTTGTAATAAAAAAAATGTAAAAAAGTTATTTCAATTATAAACAATGTAAAATAAAAAAAGGAATTTAAAAAATTTTAACGCAAAGAATGTAAAAAACTAACTAACCATTTTAAAAAATAAATTAAAACTTTTTATAAAAATTCTAAAAAAATCTAACCTTTAACTCAAGTAAACATTAAAAAATACAAAAATATGTATATATATATATATATATATATATACAAACAAGGTTTATAATGCCACCTGCACAGTAAGAAGGATGGTAAGAGAAGTAAAAAAAATTCTCCAAAGTTCCCTGTTAGAGAACTGATTAAAAAAAAAAGGCATTTTGGAGTCCCAAAGTCTTCATTAGACAGGCATTATGAAATACCTCTCTGAAATACCAGGACATTTTAAATCAAAATCTGATGGCCTCTGTCAGAAAGCTGAAAATGGGTCATCATTGGGTCTTTCAGAAGGATAATGACCCAAAACAAGTGGCGAAATCTACACAGAAATGGTTCAGCAAACACAAAATCATCCTCCTCTCAGGGCCATCTCCGTCCCCAGACCTCAACCCAATTGAAAACCTGTGGGGTGAGCTGAAGAGGAGTGTGCATAAGAGAGGACCCAGGACTCTGGCAGTTCTAGAAAGAGGAATGGTCTAAGATCCCTTTATCTGTATTCTCCAATCTTGTGAAATGTTATAGGAGAAGATTAAGATTTAAAGTGCTGTCTTGTTGGAGGTTTTACAAGTATTAACATCAGGGGTGCCAATAATTGTGGCACACATGATTTCATGTAAAAAAAAAAAAAAATTAGTAATGTGGGATTTTTTTTCCACTGAATAATTTTCTCCTGGATTTTGGACTTTTTTTGTTGCTTTTTTCTCTTTTATTAGAAGCCTAAGAACACATCTTAACCAGGGGTGCCAATAATTGTAGAGAGCGCTGTAAGACGCTAAGTGGCTAAGCACAGCAGTCGTATGAAAAGCATGCAACCACTAATTTATAATTAGAACCTATGTAGTTCTACTATCCAAAAAGCACACACACACACACACACACACACATACACACACATACACACACACTGTATGTCTAACTGAATTCTACACCAATTCCTTCAATGTCACAAGCTTGCTTTAAATCATTGTTAACAGATGTCCCTAACGTTACACTTTTATAGCTTTAGAGGAATATTTATTCTGATTGTAGTCAGCTGAGTGTTGTATGGCTAAACAATGTCCCAGGGTGATTCATGTAAATATGACTGAAATGGTCTTAAATCAGTTTCACTGGTGCCATATCAGGCATTGTTTTTATACAAATAAGCATATAGTTCTTTTTATGTTTCTCTGCCTTTCTCATGTCTTCTGACCTGCTTTTTCTTTTTTGTTCCTTCTTTGCTTAGGTAAGTGATTTGCAAAGTGCGTCGACCCCTAAGCATAACCTTAGCATTAAATTCTTCAGACCTGCTGAGTTATGCATATTGCATACATTTCTATTCTTGAAACTCTCGTCACCCATCACAAGAAATATATTACATTATGCATTTTATTACTATGCACATCATAGCAGCTTCTGTATGTAATCTGGGAAGAATGCAATTTAGACAGTGAGAGCAAAGCAACAAGGATTGAGCATGAGTGATGTCATAGCATGAGGTTACAGCATTCAGTACTGTTCTAGCTTTTTGTACTTGTCTAATGGGCGAAGCAAGTGAACATTCTAAGTAAATTTGAAAAAAACATTACTAAAGTTTCTTTCTCATTTAAATTAAAAGAACTTTAATTAAACTTTCATATTTACTACATGTCACAAAAGGAATTTCAAGCCCATTTTATTTAATTTGGATAAATGCAGCTTATAGTTCATGAAAGTCAAAAATACCCAATACCTGGTCTGGGATCCATCAGCTGAATTAATGCATCAATGCGGCATAGCATGAAGGCTATAGGAAGGTAGCACTGCTGGAGCGTTATTAAAGACCAGGTTGCTTTGATAGCAGGGTTAACTCATCTTTATTTTTGGGTCATGTGTTTATCACCTTACTCTTGGCAATACCCCAAAAAATCAATATGGGTTTCATGTTGAGCAGGTTGCCAGGCCAGTGATGCACAGTAATATTATGGTCAGCAAACCAGTTAGTGGTAGTTTTCCTACTGTGTCTGTCCTTCCGTGTTACATCCTGATGGAAAATGAATTATCCATCTCTATAAAAACTGTCAGCAGATGGTAGCATGAAGTGCCTTAAATCTCCTGGTAGACAGCTCTGTTGACTTTAGAATCTAAAAAAAAACAAATGAACCAACACTAGCAGATGACATGGTAACCCATATCATGTGGAAACTTCACATTCTTTGGCTGTCCACTCTTCTTCCAGGATCTACAACCTTGATTTCCAATGAAATGCTAAATTTAATTTTATCTGAAAAGACCACTAAACATTCTGGATAATTGATAATTGCATTGGAGAAAAAGAATGTTCCAGTTCTTTTTCTCCTTATCCCTGGTAAGATGCCTCCAATGTTGTTCTAGAAGTTGATTTAGGAAAGGCTTGATTCTAGGAAAGATACTAGTAATGCAACAGTAATCACTCATTTTCTGAAGACATTTGTGCATTGTGGCTCTTGATACACACACTCCAGCTTCACTGTACTCATTGTGAATGATTAACAAGAACAGTGTTTTCCAAAGTGAGGGTCATGGCGGTACGACATGTGGGCCATGAGACTTCACTTACAATAAATAAAGATTTTATATTTTTTCATTTTGCAATTAGGTTTCAAAATAATGCATAGTAGAAAATATAAATAATTTTTTATATAATCAGAGCAGGAATTGGGCTTAAGGCGCTGCTTTCTTAGGTTTGGCTGAGCTGAAGACCTCATGGCAGCAGGCTAGTGAGGTGAGATACTGTTGTGTTTCTCTGTACAGTATGTCTGTGCATCAAACGAGTGAGTCATATCGTTCTGTGTTGACTAGCATACAAACACAGACAGAAAAAAAAATGCACAGATATTAAAACACAGAGAACACATACAGTATATGGTGTAAAAAAAAATACACGTCGCATCATGTAGTTATTTAGAGTAGTTCAATAGATCATGTCTACACATCAAGTATGCATGGAGCCATATCTGATGCAGACAGATGCAAGCTTAAACATCAGTGCACTGTAAGATTACAGCAGTTAATGTGATGACGCATGTACTAAATAGCTTGTCAGTACACCAATGGTGTCATTATGTAGTGTGCATTGTGTGAATTGGGGTTCAGCCCTTAATTCTCTCTGACTGGCACTGACAACTATGAGATTAATCTGTGCAGTGCAGCAGGATGCAGCATAACCCATATTGCCAAATTGGCATGCTAAGCCCCTTAGCTGTAGTCACAATTACAGTGAATGTATTTAATAATGTTACAATAGGCTTTTTGACTGACCACTTTTCTCACAAGCATTCTACCTAGGATTTCTGAATGACTGCAGCTGCCCTTCCTGAACAGAGGGGAGGATGGGCGGAAAAGCAGAGGCCTGAAAGAAAAGGGTCTGGGGGGGAAAGATGAAAAAAGTGGAGGGAGGATCTGAATGCTCCCTAGCCAATAGGAGCTTTCACATCTACAGGCACTTTGGAGTCCACCCAAGTCATTAGTCCCATCTCTCTCCACTTAACAAATTCATGCACTGCTCAGCAACTGCTGGCCATTTTGACTGTTTTTATATTGGAGCAACCCTGCAGCATCATGATGCAATCTGCACAAAAGCCAGTGTAGTAATCACAAATACACGAACGAAATCAAGTCAAAATCAGACTCCTGTCCAGCTGGTCTCAATAACAGCGTGCATGCATGTGTTTCTGTCCATCTGCTTCAAGTCACACTTGTGCATCTGATTCACTACAGGGAAATGACAGTCCTGTGAAATCTGCTCACCTTCATCAAAGAACAAGGCTCTGATACCATTTCTGTGCTGCAGTCTGTCCAGACACTATGATTGCCTGGAATTGTAGTATATCACGGGATGAGGTTAGCAGCCCATGAAATGGAAATTGCATTATATTTGATGTGATTATTACATTCTCATATATCCATCCAGACCAAATTAGACAGACATACAGTATCACCTTGGATGAAGGCGGAAAAAATTAAACTGCAGATTTTTTTTCAACCTATAATTAGAAGATATCCTGTTCACAAATATTTGAATTGTTCATAATTTCAAATTGTTCAAAATTTCACATATTAGTGTAAAGCAGTATATAAGAGGCTGGAAGAATGCCAGAATCACTCCTTTGATTTGTAATAGACTGACATTCATTAATCCTGGTGTCTTGTTTTGATTGAAAAACTCTAAACAACTAATAAGCAATAAACTGAGATGAAGCAGCGCTCATATCAGTGCTTCTTCATATTGTAACCTCCAGAGCACTCAGGAATGATGGATTGTCTATGCTGCACATTGCTGAACGCCCTTTATATTTGACTTGTGTTTACCAACACTGTATGGTGGGTGGAGAAAAACCCTGACTTTCCATTTTTTCCCCATTTTTTATTACCAGAATACACTAAGACACAGCTCAGCAGGTGATCGATTTCAAGCCATACGGGAGTCAATTACTGTACATTTGAGCCTTATAACATCCACTACGGAGAACACTACTTCGGTGAATGTGCAGTCTAAATAAATTATGAGATGGAAAGTTTATTGACTCATTTCTGCTGTTTGACTGAACTGTAACCCATCTCCATACGAATACGAAAAAAAGACTGCTACAGTGATTTATACTTTCCATTTATTTCCTCTTCCTTTGTGTAAAGCAAGGTGATATATCAAGAAAATTTTTAGTCTTGCATAGGTGAATTCTAATACACCACAAGTTCCCCCCCCCAAAAAAAGTGAAGTGCCATTGATTCCCTTATATCCACATACCAGATTAGGTTTCAAGATATTTTTGGAAGAGTTGTGTCAATTATATACAAGAGGTGGAAAGGGAGCAAAACTAAATGTACTCTTATTACAGTACTAGAGTACATAGCTCATTATTGTAATTGATTTCTCATTATCACTCATTCATCCTTTATACTGCTTTATCCTGTATACAGGGTTGCGGAGGCCTGGAGCCTATCCAAGGAGACTTGGTGCATGAGGCAGGGTTTACCCTGGACTGGGTGCCAATCCAACACGGGGCACACACACACACACACACACGCACACACTCACACACACACTTATTCACACACTATGGGTAATTTGGGAGTGCCAATTAGCCTAATCTGCATGTCTTCGGACTGTGGGAGAAAACCAGTGTACCTGGAGGAAACCCACAAAGCACACTGGTAAACATGCAAACTCCAGGCACACAGACCCCGAGGCTGGAGGTGCAAGGTCTGGGAGGTGCTAGGCGACAATACTAACCACTAAGCCACCATGCTGCCTTAGTTGATTTCTGAGTATAATTAAATTATTTTACTTACTTGAGACTTGTAAGTCAACTAAAAGACATTATGTGCAAATTAAAAATAATTCTAATAAACCTAACCATAATGCAATTTTCTGCCAAATCTCCACACTTCATGTGCCAAATGCTTTAGTTAGCAGCAACAATGTCTGACACAATGGAGATACATGAGTCCAATTTATTAGACAGAAAAAAACTAAATGCTAACGAGCTGCAGACTAATCAAGCCAAAATCCAGGGCTGCATAATTTGATTTAATAAATAAATAAATTTAATAAAACATTGTGATAATTTAGCCACATATTACGATTGTGATTTAAACTGCGACAAGTACCATTATTATTCTATAGTAACTATTTACAGTATGTACTGTAGGCTAATAGCACAAATGATGCCATTAAGAGGATTTTTGCTAACATTTGTTTATAACCTCAAAAGTTATAAAAAAAAATATACCAAATGCTTAAAATGCTCACAGACAATGTTTTGGCATTTTACAGCTCACACTCCAAACCTATGAAAGTATATACAGTACATGTAAGTCTTTAGCTAACTGTTAAAGCTAATCTAGCTAATCACGTCTTAAACTTCAGGCGTTCTTCAGCTGTAGTGATAAGTGATAAGTTTTGCTTATAGCCTTTTAAAGACACGTGACTGTCATGTGTTAATTATTATGCTTGAGGTGTATTTCAGAGCCAAAACTTACAGAAATATACCTGTTGATTACCTGATAACCTACCAGATCACCTGATGCTTAGTCACACAGATAAAAGAGTGAGCTAGCTTCTTTTCTGCTGATTATTTTAATATCAGTAGGATGTGTTGGATGCTGTGACGTACTGTATTCCAAAGAGAAACAAGCGCATGACAAAAAGATAAAGACTATAAAAAGAATATTAAGTTACCTCAGACATTTTAAACGTTTGTGAATTCTGTTGAATTTTGTGGCGTTTGCTAGAGTTAGCGTTAGCTCACTCAATGCTTCTGCTGAAAATAGGATGCTGCTATGGAATGTGCAAAGCGCAGTCACAAAATGATGTGAAGGTAACGTTAACCATTACTGACGTTTCATGCTTTCCAATTAATCACTAACAAACTGTTTCAAAGTGAAATACCAAACAGCATTAAATGGAAAGCTAATGCGCTACATATGGAGTACAATCACTTTGCCCTTGATCAGGGGTTAGAGAGGGATTTGGGATTCAGCCTTGTGTTAGAAGCTAATTAGCCGTGAAACACAACACGAATGGTTTAGAGGCAATTTGAAAATAAGAAACAACTTAGACGCACTCACTAAGGACACAAAGTGTTGTTTGAGATGACATAAGATTAAAAACTGTGTTTTCTTGTTAAACGTGCTACTACTGTATGTCTGGTTTTGTATGTGGGTTTTCCCTTTCACCATCTGGAATGGGCGGGACCAAGGTGGACTGACTTTGTGATGTCACGTGCAAAATTTCAATATTCAACAATCAAAATGAATAAGTGTCACATGACTGTCTGAATCATGATCAGGATCAACTACCTGAAATTCCAGTAACCTACAAACATTGATGCTGCAAACTTCAAGCTCTCTACCAGCAAGACCTCACTCCCTGGACTACTAATAAGGCACACCTATTTGCAGCCACCTGTTAAAGTACCTGTCCAGTAATTATTGAAAAATAAATGCTCAGAGTTTCATACTCACTTTATTAAGCCTGTTTATGGTTATTCATTTTTTGTTCTTGTTGTTTTTGCTCTTTTTTGGATTTTGCCCCTTGCCTGCTCTTTGATAATCTGCTTGTACATCCCCTGACCTTCTGCTTCATTTTGAACTTCTTGCTCACTCTTGTGTATTGCTTTGTCCTAAATCATGCTTAGTAAATGTTGTAACTGCATTTGCATCCTACTTGAAAGATAGGTAATTATATTGTACTGTCAAAAAATTTGCACAGCAATATTTGAATGGACCACCTTTAGCTTTGGTTATAATGTGTATTCACCATGGCACTGTTTTGACTTGCTACTCGACCTGCTTTGACTGCCTTCAGAGACATGTACAGCAGTAACTATGCATGATGGGTACATGGTTTCATGTGCTTCTCTTCTTACCCTGATGCACCCATCACTCTGGAATAGGGTTGATCTGGACTCAGCACAGCACCAAAGTCCAATCTGTATGTTTAAGGCTTTATGGGTGAAGCCTTTTTCCCCCAATTGGCCTCACTAATAGTTTTCCTATTGCCACTTCCCAGTGGGTTCTAAACCCAATTCTATTCATTGCAGCAATCTCATTGGTTATTTTATTTGCTTGATACAGGCCAATAATTTGAAACGTTTAAAATATTTTCTAATATCTTTACAATGATCATGGATACATCTTCTGATATGGGTGACAAGAAATGAGAAGTGCATCAGTTAGGGTTAAAATAAATGTTACCAGTTAAACTTTACTGCAATCGCTGCAGTAATAAACCAATCAAGCCAAGCACAGTGAGTTGAGGTCTTTTTGTCTTTTTGGGGGGATTTTGTGCAAGATGTAGTAAAAACATGACCAAGAAATACAAAAATGTTATCAGGAACAATAGCAGTAAGAAAAGGTAGCGACTTTTGGTTTCACTGGATTAATTGCGTTGCGCAATATGAAATTTCGTCTTGAGAACTCGCCTCCAGAAATAATTAAACTTGTATGCCTCGGTACGACTGTATTACGTTTTTGATCATTGCAGTAATGTTTACTACAACATGGTTGACTTGGATAAAAATGCATTTATAAGATAGGATACATAAGAATAGTTGAGTCGGTTGTACACATAAAGAAGGTCATCTGTAAAGTAGTTAATCAAGTTATTTTTAACCAAATCTTATTTAATCTTGCTTAACTCTTTACTAATTTTACCAAAATGAATTATTACTAGAGTAGCAGTATGTTTAGTTGAGTCAGTGTCTTTGTACTCTTTCTTCTGCTGTATGTATACAAAAGTACCAAGATTAAATAAGATTACACTTTATTGATCCCAAGGGGAAATTAGAAATTATTCCTAAGGACACTCATGTCCTCTTTGGCCCAAGCAGTGAAGGAACCAAGACAGACACAAGCCAGTAAGATGAGGTAATCAGACTTTATTATAGTCTATAATAAATGTAAACAACTTCCTACACACAGCTAACTATAAAAATGCAATGTCAGTTGAGTTTGGGGTGTGATTTGTGCCAATAAAGAAACAGATATAGATGACTTAAAAAACATCTGCAAATAAGCCAATTAACATCTAGTATTACATTTGAGTTATTGAAAAAAATACATCATGAACAGTCATTATCAAAATTATCATCACTTTTAAAAATGTTTAAATTTACCTATATGGGATACATTCATGTTTAAAAGTTACTGTAGTAACTCCTCTTTTACCTTTATCTTTCTTGTGTAAAAACATGATAAAAAAATCTGAAAGTGGCGGGTCTGAGTATTAGACAAATACAACATCTGATGCACAACATATAACATTTTTTCATTGTGCAATTATTTGTTTAACAAAAATGAAGGCAAAAAGTATGTAAAGTAAGTAAAAAGTTGTGGGCAATACGAAGTACGCCAATGATTCCATCGCTTGTACTGTAGATCCACCTTTAGCAGCAATAGCTTGAAGTAATCGTTGGCCCGTTCTGCTTTACAACATTGCTTCAGTTCATTGGGTTTTGGGGCTTTAACTTCTGCACTTCTGCACAGCTTCCTTAAGGTCCATCCACAGCATTTCAATTTGACTGAAGTCTGGACTTGGACTGGGCCATTTCACAAACTTGAATCTTTTATTTTTCTGCAAGTCAGATTTACTGGTTTGATTTGGAACATTGTCTTGTTGCATGACCCAATTTGGACCAAACTTTAGCTGTCAGACAGATGACCTCAGGTTTGCTCTAGAATACTCTGGTATACAGATGAGTTTATGTACCACTGATTGACTACATGGTGCCCAGGTCCTGTAGCTGCAAACAAGCCCAAATCATTTCCCCTTCATCTCAGTGCTTGACAGTGAGTATGAGGTGATTCTGCTGAAATGCTGTTTGCTTCTCCTCAAACATGTCACTGGGCATTAAGGGCAAACAACTCCAATGTGGTCTTATCTATCCATGGGAAATCATGTTAGAAGACTTCAGCTTTTAGATGCAGTTTTGCGAACCTCAGTCATGCTTTTGTGTTCTTTTTAGACAGAAGAAGCTTCCTTGTGGTTACCCTCATGGGCATTAACATTTAATGTGCTCAACAGGCCTTTAGGATCTGGATCCTGAGGACCAGCAGACCTTGGACAAAAGTACTAGAATGTCCGCAGCTGGGAAGATTGTCCCAAATGTCTTGAATGCCTTTCACTTGTGAATAATCTCTCATTGCAAATCGTTGAATCCTAAATTGTTTAAAAATGTTTTTCTAACCATTTCCAGGTTGATTTGCAACAATTGCTTCGCTAAAACTATTGCTCATGTCTTTTCTTCTTGGCATTATGTTAACACACACCTGAATAGTCCTGACCAGCAAACTGCCAAAACGTCTGCTTTTATATTTTATATTGTGCTTTTATAATTTTGATTCATACACATTCACATTTTATACAGACTTAAATAATTCTTTTAATTGTGTAAAGCTGCTTTGCGACAATGTCAATTGTCAAAAGCGCTATACAAATAGAATTTAATAGAATATAGAGGTCTGCACACCCGCTGATGATCAATTAAGCGAGGGCTAATGATTTTTAAGATGCAACTTACCATCTTAAATCCTGTGGAAGCAGCAGCTTTTTTTTTGGTTTTATTTTTGTTAATTCATAATAACACAGTAAAAAAATATATAATATTGTGCCTAATATAAAGACGAGATAGTTTTAAATTATGTTTAGACACGAAAAAACACATAGCATTAAAAGGTGCGTAATAACTTTTCTTTCTGATCAGTCCTGTATTCATACTGTAGGGCATTAAAATTCTTTTTTTTTATTTAATCGTGTTGCCGAGATTGAAAAAATAATATAAAACATTAAACACAGTAATTAAAAAAAAATAAAAATGCTCTGTGTTTTATGAGTTAAAGGCAGTGGTCTAGTTGCTCACCTAATATCTGGCCTTAAAGGTACAGTATAAACTACACACAAATAATTTTCATAACTGTTGCAATCAGACTTGAATTTAATTCATTTGAATTAAAGTGAACAATCCAAGCATGTTTATCTCTCAGTAGAGTTGAAATACAGCTAAAACAATATATCAACCACTGTTCATGTATCGTCCACAGCCAGGGGACTCTGGGGGTTTGACAAGAAAGATGAAAACATTGTCAGTAGGACAGCTAATTGATATGCTGCGTGTGGCTTCAGTGATGCTGTCTACACATGCCAAGACACGAACTGTGAGTAAATCTCTTCTACAACCCACTGAGATTATTCCTTACCAAAGGTCACACACTGCTTTTTTAACAGCAACACTGTCCCAAAGAAGGTGTGCAACGTGACAAGTGAAGCCAGAAATACTACGGCAAAGCCACTGTAAGTCGAAATCTCTAATATAAGATTTAAAAAAAGATAAAGAAAATAAAAAAATCATTCATGTATACGCCTGATTTATTGTGCTCAGAATTGATCCAGGGTTTATCCAGGGTGAACTACTCCCAGACACAGTAATGGCAGGTTGTAATATTAGATAAGAGGGCTAAAAACTAAAATCTGTTAATGCTGTAGATTGACGAACTTAACTGAACAACATGAGCAATGCATTATACCATCTCATCTCATCAATGGCGTAATGATGCTTTCACACACTTATGAAGCAGATAAGCAGCTGCATTCATGATAATATTTTAAATGGGTCAAGTCCATAATACTTTGTTGCATCCATGCTGTGTCTTCTCCAAACACAAAAGCAATATATATATATATATATATATATATATATATATATATATATTTGCATCGAGACACCATGTGCTTAGTCTATTTTCTGCTTCATATTCTCAAGGACAAAAAAAAAAGCACAGCAGTTTCTGATGTTACAGATATGTCAGTGGGCTGAAAAATACCCTTTCAACCTACGTAAAGATGAAATCTAGGGGGTGTTTTACTCTATGTAATTACCTGACATAGCTGCTACTGATACACTCCTTCAATCTGGAAAGAAATCAAGTCCAGTCTTGTTTCTCCATAACATTCTGTGCATTACCTCTTATAACCACTGGTGGTGCTGTTGTGCTTTGTTACCCAAAAGTCCTGTCTTAAAACATCTGTTAACAGCAAATGGATGCCAAAAATTAAATCCTATGTTCATGTCTTTTTTAACCTGCAATTCGGCCTTGCTAGCCAATTTATACCAGAAACACCTGCTTTGCACCTGAAAAACTGGACACAAAGCAAAAAAAAAAAACACAAACCTTAGGGGAAACTAATCACGCACATAGGATTAAACCAAATCTTTTATTAGTCAGTCTTTTATTGTATTGGAATCTATATAAATAAAATAAGGTTTTTGCCTGTACATTGTTCAGAACTCACTCTTGCAGTGGTGGTTTCTGTTTTATCCATTTGAGGACCAGAAACCACTCTCAGAAAAACATCTGTCTGTATGTCTATCTGTATATATGTTTGTATGTCGGTAAAGTTAAACCTGTGACATAAATTAAATCAAAATGCTAAGTGGAAGAAACGATATGAGCAGTTATGTCCCAGATTACGTCTCAGCAGCCAACACGTTTTTTTGGACGAGTATAGTGCTTTGTTCTTCAAGGTGGGCGTGGCTATGCACACCACTCAACAGAGCACCAACAGTTTACCGAAGATAATGTACGTTCAGAAAGATACCCCCAAGGCATAAAAAACCTCATAAAACAGAAATGAACACTCGACACAGCATGGCTTACTCCAAAAAAAGGCAAGTACGCTATGAAAAATAAACCCTTAAAGATATATGGACAGATCAATGTACGCTTATTCTTCCTATGGGAAGGTTACAACCAGTTTGGCTCATTTTTTCCAAAACTGTGGTGCTAATTAAAGAAGTAATGTGAAGCGCCAGATGAGATAAAACACGGGTCATTAATGCAAACATATCCGCAGCAGTCCGAGGTAAGGGTGTGTAAAGTACCTGAACTGAGAGCTCAGTGTGAAATCAGTGAGTGAAATCAAAATGTTGAGTAAAAGTGATGTTATAAACAGATATGTGCCGGATGTAATAATCTATTTTAAACAGGGAGTGTATTTGACTGAGAATGAAAGAACTTACTATAAAAAAAGGTTTAAGATACAGAATTTTATTTTTTTGTATTAATAAATTAGGCAGAATACAGAATGAAAGACAGACATGTATGTGGGCTTCAACCTAAAATAATAATATTGCTGATTACATTAAAGCTGATCAACTTATTTTTAGGTTTAAAACTATTTTTAAAAACTCTTTCCCCATCAATGACGGAAGAAACTTGCTTCAGGTCCCAACAGTGGCAAATTGGTGGTGCTGGGGTTTAAACATGGCACCTTCTGCTCTGTAGTCCGACACCTTAACCACCGAGCTTTCCCTGCTCCCTGTTACTGCCGTTATAGTGTAACGCTCTAATTATTTTTTTTCTCCAATTAAAAAATCCTGTGACTGTTCAGTACTTTATCCTGTTCCTTTCACAAATGTTGTAAAAACTAACTGCAATTAACAAACTACAGGAAAGCCAAATTTAAATTAGCTAAATAAAACATCAAAATAAAAAAAGAAATTGATTCTAAAAACATGGCCAACAAAAAACATTTCTGGCCAAGTTGCAATTATCAGAGAATAAACAATGACTTGGTTTTCTCACACCATTGCCTGCTATTAGTGGGAACATGGCATGGGATTTCACACATTCTTGTCATCACGAGCCTCTGCATAACTTTGGCTGGATGAACGTGTTTACAACGGGTGTCTGAAAAAGAGACCAGCTGAAAAATTTCAAGATGGCTGTGATGGTCCACAGAGCGCGAGGGAAAGAAAGGAGTGTTCGTTCACTGCATAGGCAGCTGCAGAGACTGACTTAACGGCTTTGTAGCCATGTTTGCTCTTGAGCCAGCAGCACCGAGCTGTGTGAGCTCTACCCTCTGTGTCCACTAATTGCTGTCCACTGACCCGCTGCTCTCCACTGCTTGAACCTGGCCGACAATCGAAACGGGGACGCAGGGTGTTTACCCAGAGTGCTGCAGCGTCTTTGCACTATGACCTTAAACATTAGATGAAGAGAGAGATGGACAGAACACAGATGGCCCTTATTCTGTGACCCTTATTCCTTATTATGTAAGTGCACATATGAGTAACAGGGCTGACATACAAACCTTTTTTTTTTTTATACATATGCTCAATGAAATTGCTGTATTTATAGAAATAAGGAACAAAATAGGTCAAATCAATCTAACAATCTTACCCTATACACCCTGTATGTCCAGTTAAGCTTTGTATCACATCTGGCTTTGAAGGTGTGTACTGTAGGCTGCAACCAGCATATGAGCAGAGCATTCCGGCAGCGATGCCGAGAGGGGAATGAAGGACGTCTGGGCCAGACATGCGTGACGAAGGTAAAGTGTTTACAAGCCAATTGCAGCTGGCAGTTAGTGGAATTCCCATTTCATTCCCATTCAATTTTGTTTTCTTTCAAAACTGGAGTCAGGACAGTGACGATATTGGCTATAACTCATTTTAAACTTTTATATGTGTTCTCAGCATTGGAGATAATTATTGAAGTATTGTATAGTGCGGCAGTCCTTAAACAACACTGTTTCATTTCCTTAACTTAAGTCTCCATTCATGTTTTGTAACATGACGTTTATGTTGTAAGGCGTTTATGACATAAGTACAGCAAAGTGAAGTAAAGATGCAACAAAGAAAGTTGTTTTTACTGCTCTCCTCATACAAACTGTTGAGCTTAGGGATGCAGACACAGTGTTTCCCGACAGATATTCGTCACGCTTGGAGGAGAGGCAAGGACGTGAGCGTACAGTAAATGGTGGTTTAGTAAAATGGAGTGAAAACCTTATAAACAAAACAAATACAAAATTTAAAGACTAGACTATGACTGATGGCTAGAAACTTTAGCCTCACACTAATGGTAAGACACAAGACAAGGGGTGAATTCCTATCAGCCTGAAGTTCCCTGCTAAGTACACTGCACAGGGAGCCACGTTAAATGCAATCCCAAACCACAGGGAGCGAAGCTGCTCTCTTTAAAAGGAACTGTACTGTAAATGGTCTATGGAACAAGTCTACAATGGAGGTGCGTTCCGATCGGACTGAAGTGGCCTGCGAAGTATACTTCACATGGTGTTCAGCCATCTTGAGTGTGATTCCAAACAGCAGGGATCGAAAAATGCATCAGTTCAAAGGGAACTGAGAACGGTGTAGGGAACGAGTGAACACTTCACCGGAAAAAGTGAATGAAAAATTTCCCACAAGTCATTCCGTCTCGCTGGAGCGTAAAAAATGGAGCTCGAAAAAGGATTTATGTATTTATTATCATTACTCTCGAGGGCCACATTATATTTAAAGGACAAAGGTTTACCTTTTAATGTAATCAAGAAATCCTTAGTATTATATAGGCTAGTAATCTGTAAAATAAATAAATAAATAAATAAATCTCTTTAATCAATTATTATTATTGTTATTATTAATCAATAATTTACTTTAAGTTATACACATTTTAATAGTGTGTTTTATAATGGTATCAGTTTTTGTTTCAATAAATATTCAGTATCTAATGTCTGAAGTGTGAAAGCAGCGACAGGTAGCCGAGGGTTTATGTTGCCATGGTAACACACGGAGGAAGTGGCGTCTGCGCTGGTGACTTTGCAGGGTGTCCCAAATGGTGGAGCTTTGTTGAGGGAAATTCCCTCAACTGTACAGGGAGCAGGAAGTATGGAGCACACTTTGAAGTACACTGTGGAACGGAATGTAGCCAAGACCTAAATGAAACACCGATTTTGAATAGACAAGCTAATCAGAGATCAGGTGAATGCAATTGTGACCATGAGGATATGGCAAAGTGCATGATGGGAATTGAAGTTTTAACATAAAAGTCCGCCTACAACCCAGAAGTTAAAAACACAAACTGAGGACAAATACAGGAGGATCCTTGTCTGACTGGTGTGGAATCTATGGGTGATTAATTACTGTAAAAAAAATATCATCTTGCGATATCACAGGTTATATTTTTTAAATGTTGGGATAAAATAACCACTGTATAGAAAGAAAGAGCCGGTAAGCACTGTCTAGTTGGTCATTTTCCAGGAATGTCGCAGATAAGGATTGCCAGCCAGTATAAAGTAAGACTGCTCCATTAAATATTCTGTAGACTGACAAGAGACTTGATCCACTGTAAGAAACAAGATGTCACACAAAGCACACGACAGTTAATGGGCACAATTGTTTGGGAGGTCCCGCCTCCTAATAACACACCAGTAGGTGGATCAGTGACTCCATGTGTATTGACCCTAGGTGTGAATTTCTGTGTGTGTGTGTGTGTGTGTGTGTGTGTGTGTGTGTGTGTGTGTGTGTGTGTGTGTGTGTGTGTGTGTGTGTATTGAGCACTGCAATAGACTCGCGCACTAGGGCATATTCCCACCTCACACAAATTGTTCTCCGGGAGAGACTCTGGATCCACCGCTACTCTGACCAGAGTTAAGCAGCTGATTAAAAGAAATAAAGGAATTAATCATTAAGATGATCATCATGTTTGTTCATTAACACAGTGACTTTGTTTTCTATTGTTATTCGTGTAATAATTCTGAAAATTTCAGAGCAACTACACCATGTCTAGTATGTTAAATACCAATTAAAATGTGTTTACGTGTAATGTTGTGTTTCCATTCATTCATCCATCTAAGAACCCCTGTAGTCCAACCAGGGACCATAGAGGCCAGTGGTGACCATTGTATTTATTCCCTTTTATCCAACCATAGTAGGATCTCTGGTCAACATTCACACACCACAGGCAATTTGGAAACGCCAATTAGCCTAATCTGCATGTCTTTGGACTGTGGGAGGAAACGTTTTACAACCACAAACAGGAATATGAGGCTGTAGTGTTTACAGATTCACAATAACTGGACAGCTGAAAGCCAAAGCATCTCCTGATCTGATAAATTCAGATTTTTGTTACAGAATGCTGTTGCTCAGGTCAAAATCTGGCATCAACAGCATATAGAGAATACATGGACCTACCCTGCTCCCTGTTACACAGGCTGGTGGAGGTGGTTTAATGATGCGCGGAATGTTGACTTGGCATATTTTGGGCCCATAAATACCAGTTGAGCATTTGAACACCACATTTTATTTAAACATAACTTTTTGACCAAGTGTATCCCTTTTAACTACTCCCAGCCAGACAATGCAGCATGTAACAAAGCACCTTTTTTTTTAGAATTGGTTCCAAGTACATTTCAATGTACTTTATTGACTTTCCCTGTTACCTGATTTAAATTCAATATTGCACCTGTGCTGAGATTCATAGCACAAACTCGAACACTGAATTCTAATACTGTACATCCTGTCTAATCTTTGAGGAGACATGTTGCTGGTATGTGCAGGAAATAACAAAAACCTTTCTTTGACCATCTCGTCTAAACAGAGGCCAGCAAACAGAGGCTAGACTAGCTCCTACTGTGATTCTAATCAACACCCCTAGCACTTACTCGAGCTGCCCTCAGGAGAGCCTTAGTTCCTTCCTCTGACCCGCTGATACGGTAGTATGTTCTGATGCCCTGCTGAGCACACTAGATGAAATCTTATAACAGTTATAACTCTTCCTGACTGTGTAACCAGGCGATGCCAGAATAACATCATAATAGAACACAATGCCTGATTAAACCTGTATACAGCAGTACCTCAGCATACAGTTCTTACAGATCTTAAGGCAAAATTTCACCAAGGAAGTCCCTAAAGGGAATAATGTTAATGCAGATAATATGTTCCAGCCACCTAAATTATTACCAATTTCAAACACTATGATTATATTTTTGCATATAAAAACAATCAAAACATTTAGAAAAGACATGGAAATGAAGTAAAATCTGAAATAAATAGACATTAAACCTTACTTAACCAAAATTTATGATTCCTCTTGGCACCGCCTTTTCTTCTTGCTAGCAGCATGGCTAACATTTTTGAGATCGATGCCGCTATGTTTTTACTAAATCTTGTACAAAATGCCAAAAAACAAGCTACACACAAAAAAAATATGTTTATATGTACGTACGTACAACCAGAGGTATGTAGCAACTGGAAGTACACATGACCAACTCGGTCGCTCGTATGCCAAAAATGCGTCGCTTGCCAAGGCGAAATTCTTGCTAAATTTTTGTTCTTAAGGTGAAAAGGTGGGGCAATCATACACAGAGCTTTGCAGACGTTCTTGTATTTAATCTAGTCTTGAGAAATAGTTCTCCAGGCTTCTTGAGGGACTCCAGGTTTCTGGCTCTCATTTTCAGTGCAGTCCTTGTATCTTGGCAGTTTCAGAGGAATATTTTTTGTTTGTTAAGCCACACAGTTACTTATGAATCATTCTAGCATAAAAAAACACATCTAACTTAAGACATGAACCAGTCATGAACAGGTGCAGATGATGATAGATGATCAGGCTGGTGATTAGGATACTGAGTGGTTGGAACAGGTGAGAGTGGAAATATAGGTTATTCAGTTGATTTCTTTAAAAACAAAATCCTTTTTTTTTTTTAACAAAATACCTTTTTTTTGTTCAGTTTTAAATTTGTTTTAGTACGCCTTCCCAGTGCACTGAAAAAGGCCACAGCTTGCAGTGCAAGCTGCCACAGAGGCATTGGCCAGAATCCAGAAGCTCCATCTAAGACTGACCACCTAAGGGAGTCTGACTAATTGTGGCAGCATATTGAAAAACAAACAAAAGAATTAGATGCTAGTAAAAATGCCAGCCACAGCTCTATTTGGAGCACAAATGGTGCATGTGCCGAACATGCTACTGATGCAATTATTCACGTAAATGCAGGAAAATAAGTCTGTTCCCTCGAATTTTAAGGGCTGCTATGCTGATGAATATAATGGGCCATTCCTTCTGCACTAGTTGTTGGTTCAGTGCCCACATATTACCAAATCTGCTGTTATCTTTAATAATATTTTCCAGCTTGGCTTGATTTAATGGACTGGCATTAAAATGGCCCATCAACTACTTAAAATGACAAAGTGAACAGACATTCCTAATATTGGCTTCCCAATAACAAAATTTGAACAAGACGTCATATTTAGGTTATGCACTGTTTTAGACATAATTCTGGTGCCTTACCAACTATGGTCCCAACTGGAATTTAAAAGTGGATAATAACTACTATGTCTTACTGTCATCTGCCACTTCTTTGCCATCCCACTGCTTTTAAAAAGGCTTTTATCTGTCCTACTGTTGTGCTCTACTGATGAACACTGTCATCATTTCCTGAGAATTGAGGCCAGCAAAATTGAGCAAGACTAGCGCCTACCATGGTTCTAATCAACACCCATAGCTCTAGTGCCAGCTGTCCTCAGGAGAGCCTTAGTAAGTACTGACTTGCTGTCGGAGTAGTAACATGTTTTCCACTGCCCTGCTAAGCACAATAGAAGATATTGGGAAACTGATTACCACTGTTAACATTCCAACCTTGGAATAACTGTCTGATAGCATCAGAGTTGACCCTGAGTTTTACATCCACACCTTCAAACTCTTAATCCTCATTCTTTTAAGTTCTATAAATGTCTTTACTTAGCAGACTGTCCCAGAAACACATCCTATTACAATTCAACTACAGATGTCTTCTGTCTTTTTTTTCTTCTTGGATTTCTATCCACAAAGAAAAAAAAGGTTCTAGACATTTGTACAAAAAAAAAAAACATGAGGTTTGGCCTCTGTTAAAATAATGATTCATTAATAAACAGAATGTCCTTGGTTGATCTCTAATTGAGGAAGTTAATATGTGTCTTCCCATATACTAGTTGATTAATTTATTAAACAATTAATTACGAAGTCTTAGAATTAATAATTACAATTTTTGTTTGTTTGTTTGTTTTGCACTGCTATACAGCTTACTGATTGGCTGTTAATGAAAACAATAATAAGTTCTGATTCCTATGTTGTCGATTTAGCATGAGAAAACAACACATGACATATATACAGCAATTAGGCCCGATATTATGATGCTAAACATTAAGCCCATGATTAAGGCATGACGTCAGGGGGGTGTCCTGTTATGTCTGGCACTGAGAAGTTGGCAGCAGGTGCTCTGGGTTGCGCAATGGGGCCCTCCGTGGGTCGGATTTGTTTGTTTGGCACATCCCATGGGTGCTCAGTCAAATGGGGATCTGGGCAGTTTGGAGGCCAGGTCAACAGCCTTGGGCTCTTTGCTTGTTGAGCCTGTGAGAGACAGGCTGTGGTGCACTGGGTGTTCTGCTGCCTTTAACCTGTGGCCAGCCTTTTCTGCAAGTTGTGCTGACTTGCCTTTTTTTTTTTTTTGTAGAATCAGACCAAATGGCTATTCTTTGTTCCCTCCGGGCATAGATAATCCTGTCACCAGTTTGTTGATATATAATTGATAATCAGTGCTAAAGGTGTTATTTATTATACATTTATTATGACTGATTGGTGTAATACGAAACTATTTTAAAAATATATTTACGCACATTTACAACATGTGAAGGGAACATGATAGGACAAATGCTTTTCTGTTTCCTCAATATTATTATAAATGTAATTTTACTATCTGTGTTTTCATACAATGCTCCCTTTTATTCAGACATGAATGAGAAAGCGCAGCGTTGGAGCGGTCCTCTGTGACTGAGACATGCAGTGATTAAAAAATGGAACACATTTTGCCTGCTCATGGCATGTCAGGTGGGTGTTAGTACCTATCTTAAATACAGCAAAATGTAATATTTATTTTTAATGATTAAAATAAAACCTTGCTTTTATTTTTTTATGACAAATAATAATTAGTCAATGTTAAAGTGGTTTGCTTACATGTTCAGCTAAAAAGAGTGTCTATAAATGTAAAACAAATTTCATACATGTGAACAGGGAACGAATACCAAAACCATCGTACAATTCATTCAGTACAACCTGAATGAAATGCCAGTTCAATATAGGGCAACATACAGTAGACACACACACACACACACACACACACACAATCAATAAACTACTTGCAGTCCACGCAAGTGATACATTTGCGCCATTGTTGAACCCAACTCTTGAATCCTCTTCGAAAATCCCTTTTGTTGCTGTTGATGGTCTCCCACTGTGTGTTTTGTCTTCAGTGCTGGTTTCCCCTTCTTTACCTTCCTTCACTCATCTGAGCACATTGCTCTGGTCAATGGTGTCATCTCTGTAACATTCTGTAGTGCAGTGGGAGACCATCAACAGCGACAAAGGGGATTTTCAAAGAGGATTTGAGAGTTGGGGTTCAGCATGGCCGTGATCGCATTGCTTGTGATGGAGACTATGTTGAGTAGTGCTTTTATTTACTGTAAAGGAAGAGTTACTCTACCAACATGTGCAATTTAAACGACCTGTCAATTCAAATGCCAACTTTTGTGTTAACTTTGGCTAAGCCCACGTTTACAATATGTAACATATAGCAAAAAAAATAAATAAATGGTGCCTCCCAGTGAAACACTAGATGTGATTGGTTAATTTCTGTGCACTGGGTGAACAGCCAGAAGCCTCAACCTGTCTAATTTTATCTTAATTTCACAGAAAAATACTAATGATCCCTCTACCACTTCTTCAAATCTTAATTAAAATGAGAGACAGCAAAAACAAGAAACCACCACCTCGTGGAATGGAGATGATAAATCTCAGAAAAAAATATATATTGCAGCATCGAAACTAATTTGCGATTTTTCTCATTTTTAAATGAAATATACTGTAAGAGTCGATATCTTGAAACCAGGGCGAGTATGTACAAATTAATGGGGTGTATATTGATCAAAGGCATATTAAATATTAATTAAGGTAAATGGGCAGAGTCAGTTCCCAAGACACTCAAAAGGTCTTATTTCATTTATCTAATCTAACCAATTATGCTCTGTACAAAAACAAACCTACTGGTCAAGTCAGATTTATTTATTTTTTTCTAAATAAGCTTTTAATCAACAAATGAAGAGTTTGAGATTGAGAACATATAAGAACATTGACTCGATTTTTTTATGTAATGACTAATTAGAAGCCTACAATTGCAGATAATTTTATAATATAATTACTTTAAGCATGAGCCCAGTGAATTTAAAATAAAAAAACAATCGAATAAATATTTTTTAAATTTGCCTGTATTTTTTTTTCTTCCTAATTTAGTCGTGTCCAATTCCTCCCTGTCACTATGGGGCTCCCACATTAAGGCTACTACTCAGTCAGGAGGGCCATTGGGGCGGCGTAACACACTCCGCTTCTTCCGCTTGCGTGAGCTCACAGACGCCCCTGATTGGCTGTAGAGCCGTGATTAATGTGGGAACACTAAGTACCTCTCATCCCTCCCCCCTGTGAGAGAGCTCGGCCAATCAGCTCTCTCTAGAGCTCCAGCTGTGAGAGGTTACAGCATCACCCGGGAATCGAACTCGCGATCTCCGGATGATAGGGCGAGCGTTTTACCACTGCGCCACTCAGAGGCCATTTTCCTGTATTTTTGTTTTAAGAATGTTACGTAGATATTTTCTCTAATTGTACTGTATCATCAGTGTGATTTTTGATGATACACTACAAGATTAGCAGAATTACCAGATGACTAATGATTGGAAACTAAGTACATGGATTGATACTGTATAAAATTATTATTATTTAAGGTTGCATATTGTTTTCTTCGGCTTAAAAATGTTAGGATTTAAGTATTAAACCTACTGCAACACCACAACCACAGCTAAACTACTTTTTGGATGTTGGACATTTCTGTATTAATAATCCTTTTTTACACTCTAATATTTTGAGATAGTGGATTTTCATGAGCTATAAGACATAATCATCAAAATTAAAACAATAAAAGGCTTGAACTTTTTCACTGTATGTGTAATGTCTAGTATGTGTAATCTAGAATATATGCATTTCACTTTTTAAAATTAAATTACAAAGAAACTTTTTTTTCCATTATATAATTTTTATATGCACTGAATAATAAACATGATTTTCATTTAATTTATTATGTTTTGTTCAATAAATCATTATCGATAAGTAAAGATCAGACCGAGCCTTTACCCTTGAAAAACTCCATGCTGTTGTCCTGATGTGAAGTACTGTAGATAGTTCTTGAAATAGATTTCACATAACCTCACTTTTTTACTCATAGCATAATGCATCCGATGTGTCCTTCATTACAGAGAGGACTGGTAATAAAAATAGGAGCACACATGAATGATTCAGACACTTCACCACAAGAGAATGCAGCCTGGATGATTAGTTGCCTGCAGCACTTATCTTATATTCGTTATATATGTTGCATAATGGACTTACTATATTGGAACATATATACGCACACACTGACCAGTCATGACATCATGACCCCTGACACGTGAACTGAACAGCATTCATCATCAACCCAGTGCACCATACATCTGTGAACTGGTGACAGGATCTTGGGCACCCAAGACTCACCCATGCCCATGAGACATATAGTCTGATCTCATAAAAAAAAAAGAGCCAATGCAGCACAAATTCCCAAATAAGTGAATGTTGACCACAATGGAAAGGCAAAAGAACACCCAGTGCACCACAGCCCACTGCACCAAGGCTGCCGCCCCGGCCTCCAAACTCCCCGGATCCCAATCCGATTGAGATCCCATGGGATGCGTCGGATAAACAAGTCTGTTCCATGGAGGCCCCATTCTACAACACAACACACATCACCCAAAGGATCCCGTGCCAGATGATCTGTGAAGACCATTCTAACAACTGCTCACGTGTCAACTAAGCACCAGAAGTAACTCTTCCGCTCGACTTAGCTCCAGCAAATGGATTTATTCTGGGTTAGTGGTGTTTATCCGCTTCGTTTTGTGGCCACGGTCAACTGGGAAATATGTGAGGAGCAAACCCAGTGCAGCAGAATGGATTAGCGTGCAGAGCCATTTCTCCCAGCAGCACTCCGCCTCTCCTGGGGGAACTTGGGAGATGATGAGTACTACAACTATGCCTGGCTCATTTCAAATATTCATAAATAAAACTGACACCTCCATTTACCTTAAAATCTTAATTGCCCAGATTTGGCAGTGGTTGCAGATGTGAAGGGGGACAGCTGGGAGAGATTGAGTGCAGTTTTACATCCAGGGATTGATTTTGGCAGAGGAATGCAGTATAGAAAGACCCTCTAGCGCTTGTGTTTATGTTTAGTGTTTTTGGAAATCTGTTAGATGTAAACTGTGAGTTCGCTCTGTTTATGTGAGATAAAATATCTAAATTATGCCGAAACTGTATCCAGATGGAAATCCTTTTTTTATATATATATATATATATATGGATGCAGCTCTAACAGCTGAGTATGATGTGGTTGGTAAGTAAAGGTGGCTCACCTGTGGTCGTGGATGTCCAGTCACTAGACACGTGAGCTCCAGGGTCTCACCCTCCCGAATAGTGTACACTCTCTCTGTGTAGCGCTCCTCCTCAACGTTACATGCATGGCCTGAGTGCACGATCCTGACGGTAGGGGGGGCTAGGGATAGAGCAGAAGAAAAGCACAAAATGGTATTTATAGGAGAGAAATAAACAATATATTTGGACTCGTGTCGCAATGAATTACTGTAGGAAAAGTGTAGGACAGCACAAAAACCAGCAATAAAGAGACTATACATTAAGACTACTCCAATATTCCAACGAACCCTTAAAGAACCATGAAAGAAATCCTTACTTTAAAACCAATGATGAAGGTGAGAATTCTAAGATGTATCGAGCTATATCATGTTAAAAAGGACCTCTTTTCACCGTGTTACGCTAATACTAACAGTGCTTTCACATCATGCTGAAATTACAGTAATTACGAGATGACGATTTTGAGCTGTTAATCTCCTTGGACACAGAAATGAGTTTCTATGGAAACCCAAACAACACCCGGCTTGTTTTTGTGTACAGAAAGCTAAGCTACGCTATTTGTTATAGGGTTATTAAAAGAAAATAACAATTTATGAAATAAATCTAAATCTAGACCATACAGTATGCACTTAAATGTCTTTTTTTTCTGTGAAAAGATGTCAAAAGATTTTGCAGCCGCAAACTGGCAACTATGGGTTTGATGAATTCCTTGATTATTCCTATACAGCATGAGTAAACTCTTATCTTTAGATAATAATGGAAAGATTAAAAGTAAAAAAGTGCCCCGAAGTGGCGCAGTGGTAAAGTGCTCGCACTATCACCCGGACTTCGATGTAGCCTCTGGTTGCTGTAGCCTCCCGCAGTGAGCTCACGCAAGTGCATGAAGCAGATAGCACTGTCCTCCGAGTGTGTTACGCCAACCCCAACAGTGCATGAGTGAGCAGTTATGAGATGCAGTCGGTGATGTCATGTGGTTTGGAGGGAACACGTGATAGTCTGCAGCCCTCCCAACTGAGTGGTCATAGTAGCGTTAATGTGGAGCCCCCTGGTGGCGGGAAGGAATTGGACACGACTAAATTGAGGGAAAATCTGGGGAAAAAGATAATGTACCCACGGTACTTCTGTACTTAAGTGTCGCATTCATCCTTGTGAACAGATCTGATGAACATACACTAAAGATTTATAACAGATCCTGTAGTAATGAAGTAAAGTAATGAATCAAAAGAACAAAGAGGAGGATCATGACTTATATATTTTTAGTACCTCTATAACTGTACAAAAACACTTGTACGGATTAGGATTACCTATCATACTAGGATTTACCTAGTAGAAATTTTGTTTTAGAAACAAACTAAAATAGGCATGTAACACGTGGGTAATTGTTAATTTATTTAAAGTATTGTATCAAACTTGTCATTAGAATCCAGTTGACATGATGATGAAAATGTCCACAATAAAATAGATGACAGATGATGTAACTGCGATGATGATGATGATGATGATGATATAAGTTATAACTATCATGATGAAAATAACTGTGATGATGATCCTTATAATCATCATCATCATCACAGTCCTTTTCCTTTATTGTCATCCTCCATTTATTGTCATCATCATCATCATCATCATCTTCTTCTTCATCATCGGCTAAAAGAGTCAGAGATGTGGAACAAAGGTAAGGTATCCCTCCTTCGCTTTTCTATCCGTCAGCTCATTAATTCGGGAAATCTCCATGAGATGATTAGGGCTTTCTTGAAGTGTGAGAGAGAAATAGCTTCATGTTCATGTATAGAAAAGTGCTTCTTGATGTGTGAGAAAAAGTAACACCCCCCCCCCTGCCCCCCCGCTTACATAATCCTTCTGTTGCTGTTAATAAGAGGATCAAGATCCTCCCTTTAGGTCTAAGGAAGCTGCCTGTGCCTTTTCCCAGTACAAAGTGACTATCATACTTCTTAACACCTTTATTTCTGTCTCTGATCCACTACTGACTGAATGAAACATTTACTTTATTGGTTCACTTCATTATTGCTGCTTCTATAAACAAATCATATACAAACTGATTAAATTAACCAGTTCCAGAGGGAGGAGGTTCTGCAGTGCTTTCTGTGCACGAAACAGTCTCAGCATTTTTCTATTTCAAGGAGTGGACAGCATTTGCAAGGCACTGTGGAGTAGCAGGCCTTACGTAAAGCTCACACTCAAGGGACTCACATTAACACAAGTCTAACAGTTTCTCTCTGTTAGTATCCAAGATGGAGACAAATCAATCAAAAGTGCAAAGTTGCTTGTGAATATGAATCTTTAAATTAATCAATACAGAATTAGAATTCTTTAGTTAAGAGAACGGATTCGCCCGAAACCCAAAGAACAACTGCAATATTATGCATTACATTGAAAAAAAACAACTGCTGGCCACTTGTTTAGCAGCTTTCTAATCAGCCAATCACATTGCAGCAACAGACACGGTCAAAATGATCTGCTGAATTTCAAACTGAGCATCAGAATTTGCGTGATAGGAAAGAGTGGTGATGAAAGTCATTTAGGATTAAGATTTTCACACATCATCTTTAGGGTTTATAGAGAATGGTCTGACAAGCTTATACAGAGAAAAATCTATTGCGAGACAGTTCTATAATAATAATAGATATATTGAGAGACAGTTCTATAAAAATAATAAGCAATAATACCAAAGGTCAGAGGAGAATGGCCAGACTGATTTAAGCTGATAGAAAGGCAACTGTGACTCAAAAACCATCTTGCTACAACTGCAGTATGCCGAAGAGCATCTTTGAACAACAAACCTTGGAGCAGATGGGCTACAGCAGCAGAAGACCACAGCGGGTGACACTCCTGTCAGCTACGAACAAGAAACTGAGGCTACAGTTCGCAAGGGTTCACCAAATTTGGACAAAAGAAGAGTGGAAAAACATCACCTGGTCTAAAGTGTCATGATTTCAGCTGCAGCATTCAGACGGTGGTGTCAAAACATGGTCTAAACAGTATGAAAGCATGGATCCATCTCGCCTTGGATCAACGTTTTAGGCTGCTGGTGAAGATGTAATGGTGGAGGGATATTTCCTTGGGACACTTTGAGCCACTTAGTATCAACTGAGCATCATTTAAATCACACAACCTACCTGTGTGTATGATTGCTGACCATGCCCATTCATTTATGACCAGCATGCACCATGTCACAAAGCTAAAATCATCTCAAAGTAGTCTCTTGAACATGACTGTGAGTTCACTGTATTCAAATTGTCTCCACAGTCACCAGATCTCAATCCAACGGAGCACCTTTGCATCATGGATGTGCAGTTAACAAAGCTGCAGTCTCTTAAAGACTGTTTCCAGCCTCTAGCACACTTAGGCTTGCACACTTTAATATTTTGGTCAAGCACCTTCAGCTTTGATTTCAGCACACAAGTGGTGGCTAAAAGATGGTAAAACAAAATCCACTGGAAATTCAGTAAATTTATTCCCGTAAGTCAAATAGTAAATGAGAACAGAGTAAAGCGAGAAAGCAACGTTTCTACACCTTAAAGAAAGCTAAAAGAACCTTAAAAGAACCAAAGAAACATCTTATTCCAACATAGGGCCTAAGAGTTTATTCGCAGAAATCATTTGAACTTGTCTTTTTATACCACATCATACCTAATTTACATTGAGCTGCGGAAATCCTAATTCAAATATCATTTGTCATTAAATTATGGCTCCATTTTGCTCACATAAATAGAAAAATAACTATTTCCCCATCATGTTTTCATTTGCTGGTTTGAGTAAAATCACACATCACTGTTGCAACCTAAATGAGATATAAACGGATAATATTTCCTGAACCAAGATGACAAATTTTATTGCAGTTTCCGTCAGCACAAAAATGCATTATGTATCCATTAATACATTGTGAACGCATTAGTCCTGCACACAGGGCAAATATTTTTTATACTCTTAGAATTTCATGGCCCTAAAACTAATGAGATTTTTTTTAAAAGATCTGCGCTGCTAAGAATGTCGCTTCAGATCAAAACATCTCTTCAAAGCATTGTGGGTAAAAACGGTTCATTTTACTCCCAAACAAGGCAACATTTTGCTGTGTGTAGCCTCTGTGTAGACGAGCTCATTCTTTAAAGACATCATGGATGGAATAAAAAGGTGTCAGTTCTGTTTATGCAATTAAGAGCCTCATTGATGCTTGATGTTTGCTCTTGTCTCAATTCACTAATTAAAATTTCAAGTGAAGCTGTCAGTCTGTTTATCCATATCCTCATTTGGTGGCATAAATCGGTTCCAGCGCCACTATAGGATCAGTCAGCTAACAGTGCATGTTCATGGTGGAGACACCTGTAACACTGAGACTGAGACCTGAGTCACTAACACGACAGCGCACTACACACTGATATGAACAGGAAGGGTGCTGTGGATTCTGCAAAATTCCAATTAGCATAATTATTTGGAGTCAAACTGGGATTTTAAATGGTTATTAAATCAACAACAAAAACATGAAAAATGACAGGAAAATGAGGTCTCGTCGAGTTGCAACCATAAAAAAACCAACAACAAAGAAACTGTGATGTTGAACTCTTTCATTTAGTTTGCTTCGTCTGTACTACAGAATGTGACTTTTTGTAAAAAAAAATTTTTTTAATGCAATACAGTCACAGCTACGAGCGTCAGACAGTAAGTCATATAACAAATGGTCACTTTAGCTTTTTCCTTAATGCATTTTAATTCAGTATACTGCCACCTAACCATAACTCACCTTAGTGTGACTGAACAACATGCAAACACAAAAAAGCAATAAAAGACTTTCTAGGAAGCACGGCCGATTTGAATAGCTTTCTCTCAATCTTAAAGAATCACTGCACTCATTTTCTTTTCAGCAAACATCATTGTTTGCTTAAAGTGCTATGAGATATTTATTTTTTATATTCAGTAACTGCTACGAATTATTTAGTAATTCTCGAAATCTGGACCTACTGGATGTTTAAGGGATTAATCAAGGAAGTACATTGATAGCTTTCCTTGCTGTAAGGCTCGGTCTGGCCGTGGCCAGGGGAAGAAGAATGCTTTTCCCAACTCCTAACTAGTCGAACTAAGTCAATATACCGATGGCCGAGAGCTACTAAATTTAATGTTACAAAAATAGGAGACTTTATTGCATTACAGGTGCACACTGCATAATAAAGTGTTGGAGATTTTAAAAACTCTCCCATCTCTCTTGCAAATTGCTCATAATCGAATTTCTGGTAGGAACTAACCATGTAATAAATAAAAAGTCTATGCCGTAGTAAACATACTGTATACAGTAACGGATGAAATTAGCAAACACCCAAAAAATACATACGTGGGGAGGAGGAGACTGAGCACAGACAGAAATATATGGATTTATGGATAATTCTTACTTACTCAATCATTGTCTCTACTGCTTTATCCTGTATCCATTAGTCATATTTTTCTCTTCCTAGGTCCAAAAAAAAAAAAAAAAAAGAGAACTCCTGGCTTTGTACCTGTTTCCTTTTTTCTTTAAAGAAAATCTCAGGTACATATTGTTAATAATTATAGTAAACTAAAATTAAGTATACACTTTAAATGTTAGCTAAGTAAAACATAAATTTAAAAACGTTTCACAATATTGTTTTTTTATCATCCCCTTTTAAAGTTAAATTCATAATAGGCTGCAAAGTGGCATAGTGGTTAGCACTGTCGCCTTGCACCTCCGGGGTCCGGGTGTGATTCCTGCCTCTGGTCTGTGTGCATGGAGCTCCGGTTGTCTCCAGCAGTCAAAAAGACATGCAGATTAGGTATGGTGTTCCCAAATTGCCAGTAGTGTGTGCATGAGCGTGTGAGTGTGTGTGTGTGTGTGTATGTATATGCCCAGAGATGGATTGGCACGTCGCTCAGGGTATACCCCGTCTCATGCCCTAAGTCTGGAATTGTGTACTGTTCTACCGCTACTATTCAGGTATACACTATATCCTATAGCCACATAAAGACACATAAAGAGAATATTTTGCCAATAAGCCAGGGCGTGCAGGAGCCATTGTCCCACCCATGGTACATATTTCTGTTCTTTGAGTCACTTTTGCAAATGAGCATGAATCCCAATAGCCAGGATTCCATAATCTAGCAAAAAGCCTTTCCAGACGAGTAGTGGAATTACCCGATACGATATTGTCACAATGCCTAGGTGCCGATTCAATTTATAATATGCATCACGATTTTAGAACTATCCTGAGTCCACTTTTTTTTTAGATCTAATTACAATTCTAAACAAACATAGCAATTCTTTTTCTTCTACCACAATGCATGGTGTGCTCCCAATGTGATTACGGTTTACAGTGTAGGATTAAATGCAAAATTCATATAAATCTATTTTGGAGTCAATATGGCAGAACATAAAACACATATGTGTGTTACGATATGCAACTGAATAGATTATCCCCCATCTCTAGTGTCCACATACTGACAAGAGAAGAACGTAAATCATTCTAGATCAGAAAGCTGACGTAAGTGTTAATTTCCCCGATGTATGGAGTGTTTTGGGACATTCTGTATTTCTGTATGTGATGGAATAGCGTAGTGGGGACAAGGTGAGAATGGTGTACAGCACGCAGGAAAGAGGCGAGAATGGTGTTAAGGCACGCAAAGGCAGGAGGTGGGAGTGAAGACAGATTTAGAAAAGAAAATAGTGACTGGGACACTTGGGAGGCACAGGGGTCACATACTGTATGTTCTATGTTGCTTTATATTTATGACACTTTGTCTTTGCTTGTTTGCTCATTATAGTTCTGTTGATTATAGACAATTTCTTAATTTCGGTCATTTATTTAACTGAAAGCAGTGGTGTTCATCTGGTGACCAAAAAATGAAAACCTCTGTGGTCGTGACTTTAATAATGCATAGGAACAAAATAACAAAATGTATATATGTTTATAACATTTGGAGATGAGATAGTTAAATGTGTGGCCACAAGATAAAATGTCCACTATTCTATCTATAGAACCTATGTTGTGCCTTACTGATCGGAAGGACACTGGTTCGAGCCCCAGCTCTGCCAGATTGTCTCTTTTGGTGCCTTAAGCAAGATCCTTAACCTTGTCTGCTCCAGTGGTGCCTTATAATGCCTGACCCTGTGCTCTGACTCCAAAAACTTGACCGCGAACAAGTTTTGGCTGGCTATCAAAAGTATGTGCACCTGGATGTACTGAATGTACTAGTTGCTCAACCAGAAGCATGCCAAAAATTCTTTTTTGAGGAAAATTTCTTGCATTTTTTTTTCTTAAGGTAAAAAATTCACATGGCAGGGCATTCCTATGCTGTGGTACCATTGTACTGTACTATCTTGTTCCCCTGCATTAGTAAGTCGTGGACACAGAATGTTTTTTTTAAGAGTCGTGCCAATAAAAATAAGCTGGTTTAGTTAATAGATGCAACAAATATTTAGCAGGACATTTCCTTTCTGTAAGCAACAAATTTTACTTTAACAGTAAATTATTTTGTTTGGAGCACTTCCCTTACACTCAAATTGTTGTTAATAAAACACAATGTGCATTTAAACAGTTCAGTTTAAGCATTGATTGAACTTTACAATGAAATGCACTCGCCCAAACATACTGATAATCTGAGCGTCTATTGCAAAGATCTAGACAGCACATCAGTCTGCACCAGGAACAGAATTATCTCACTGGCTTAACCGCATCTATACTGAGCACAATAAATGCTTGAACTGCCGACGGGGTGGAGATTAAAGTCGACTTCAATGGGGTAAAGGCTGTAATGTTTCGTTACTTTTCTTAAACTTTATATTTACTTCCACAAAGCATTTACCGCTCCTGCCTCGCAGAACCGAAAGTGCTCTCATGCGTGAAAGGTTCTCTGTATGCTCACATCACTGCACCGCTACGTGTGAATACTTTCCCATGCATGGCACTTTGTGCTTATTTTAAATGACAGCATTGAATGATGCTGCTCTGTACATCCAGGTCAGCCTGAAACACTCTTTAAACCTGAGTTTTGAACTTATTTATTATACTGTATGTGTTCACCAAGCCTAGACCTTTTTATATAGGCTAGGCCTAATATCTAGCAATCACACTGAAACTCAATGCCCAACCACTAAGCAACCATGTTTCAAGAATAATCCCATATAGGATTAGTACAATAAATGTGCTATCAATGTAAAATACCCAACATCATGTAAAACTAATACAGTATATTTATATGTGTGGAAATACCCTTCCCTTGCTGAGATATTTTATGTAATACCATCACCAGGAGGCAGCTACTGTAATGAATTGGGTAAAGCCCAGGCCGACATCTTATTATACACAACTTATCCCTAAAGTATTTTAAACACATTCACATACAGTATATATGTTTGTCTTAGTATTCCAGTAGAGGATCTTTTATTGTTATAATAGAAATAGTATATATACTTATAGTAATGCTGTCACACCTTACTAATGCTGTGTGTACATCCATAAATCTAGGAGCTTCTTTAGTTTAACCTGGGACCGTGGAGGCCACTGTATTTATTCCTAGTTTTACGACCGTGTCATGACCTCTGGTAAACATTCACTCATGCATTCACACGGTACCGGCAATTAACCCAATCTGCATGTCTTTGGACTGTGGGATGAGTACAAACACCACGCACAGAGACCCGAGGGGGGAATCAAACCTGAACCCTGGAGGTCCAGAGCGCCAGTGTGCTGCTAATGCTATGTTCACACCAAACCTAACCCTACATTAGCCAAAAAAAAAAAAAAAACCTTTTACACTATCTCTAACAGGTTGGGATTTTTTATGTTTTGTTTTGATGCCATATGGTTAGATATTACAGTCCCTATTGCGACAGTGGTTCCCAACAAGATAGAAAGCATACACCACAATCCCCAAAACCCACCACACACACATACACACACACTGTTGCTATCGTGTACTCCAGAATGTATTTATGTTGCAACATGGTCACCAGTACCCAGCTGTGCTGGTTTTATGTTCCTAAAAAAAATTAATTCAACATCTGTGAAGGCGGATAAAGTCCTTTTTTTGTTTTTTATTTTCTCGGCTGAGGTATTAACGACCCCAGTGATAGGCTAAAACAGGCCAGGTCTTTGACAACTGGCTGAATAGTGATCCAAAAATGTGAATTAAGACTGGGAATAGGCCGTCTGTTTCCCCGCCGAGATTTGCATGTACTACCGAGTGCCAAGCAACTCTCCAATGACTATCTGGCAAATGTCAGATGCTGAGTGATCATCCCATCAGCGGCCGTACTGCATGCAGAGGGGTGGATTTGCCCACTGGCTTAGCTTGGCTATCCATAACCACAGCAGGGGCCAGTGAGGGCACAATTACTGCCAATACCCCAGGCTCATCATCACTCCTCTGTGGAAAAGGCGGAGACAAATGGTAACGTTTCAATCAAACAAACACGATGCATCGTTCAACTCAGTCAAACAGATTTCCCAAATTAATCTAGAAACATTAAAAGATAGAAAGGCAAAAATAAGTTGAAACATCTTGAAGATGTATTACTGTCGATATCACTGAATGTGTTTGTTTTTTTGTAAAGAAATGGCACAAATTATCAACACCACAATAAATCAACCAAACATTTAAAAAAAAAATAACTGTTTGCCACTAAATCCATGGCCCTGATTTACTAAGCTCTTAGAGAAATACTGTTAATTTGCAGGTGAAACCTAATCAATGACATGCGCAGTTAGTGGATGTGTTGTGACTCAAAGACTAATTGCATAAATGATGGCAAGTACAGTAAGGAAGTACAGTACAGTTTATTTAAATGTGTCCTCCTTATTCTGTAATGAGGTCAGATCCAGAAGAAAGTGTTAAACTGCAACTTGCCTTATGTATGAAGGGCATGTATATATTGGGACAACACTTTGATGACCCTTTAGTCTCAGGTACAATTTGTGCAGGTCTATAAGGAAATTAGCTACTAAGTTTAAGTGACCATCCTGGAGGATCACGCACAGTTCTTCTAAGAACTTTGACTGATGCACCTGCTTCTTTTTTTACATGCAAAAACCTTTTTTTTTTTTTAGTTTTTTTGTCTAAAATGTGGTTGCATACATAAAGTGTTTCTTTCTTTTCTAGCATGCAAATTTTTTTCTTTAACTTTTAATTATGGGGTGATGTTTGGAAATCCAAAATGGTTTTGCACTAACGCAATTTTAAAAAAAATCCATAAGAAATTATGACTTTTGTATGCCATACCCGTTAGTTGTAATCGACATTTTTAAAAGCAACTGAGAATTAAAAAGGAAATTCTTAAGAGCATTTAAATAAATTTAAAACTGATCCGAAAGTACTACTAAATCAAGCGTTAAATGAATTTCGCCTGTCAATCAGGCCTGATGTGCGTTCTGATGAACTGTTTGCAAATTCTCTGGGTATTGAATGCAGCCCCTCTGTACTATCATGTGAGCTCCTGTACTCCTATCTGGATGAAACTAGTTGAAAAAATGACAAATGCAATACTTGCTGGTCAGTAGTATTCATTTAAGCAAACACATTCCATTCCTGTAAAGTTTTTGCACCAACAAATTGTCAAAATAAGTTACTTCTGGTTCAACATTATAAACATACTGCAAATATATAATATTGCTATTATACTTTCTTTGTTCAACAAGCTTTATATCTGGTTTCTGAACAGACTGCAGAACATACATACTGTTGACGAAGATTAGAATCTTTTTCTCTTTTTTCTCTCTTTTGTCTCAAGTATTGTCATGTAAAAAGGTGTATTTTAAATAGCTATTTATATGAATTTCTGAATTCCTACACAAAGCAGGTTAATGTACCTGCTTTACATCATAAGGTAGAAAATAGCAGCTTATAAAGCCGCTGAACATTCATCATGGTCTGTATTTTTCCCCCTTTTGTGCTGCTCATAGATGTGCTTCTGTGAGATTATAGTGAGTTTTTCAAATATGATGAATTATTAAACACTATTTTCCATTCCCGGATAATTAAAAGGGTGTGCTACAAATTGAAACAAAAACATTTTGCATAACTACACTGCTTTCTTTGGCACTCTATGTATGCAAAGTGTATTTCTCTTGGGAAGTGGTTTCAAATTCACTATAACAATAATGCTTAAAAAACTCCTATAAATAATAAGTGATTTATTAAGCATGACTCAACAGTTTTGCAACAGTGAGTGCAACAGGTAACATTGCCCCTCAAAGCTTTTAATCCTGAGCTCTGTTCAGTGCTGCTAGAAAGCTTTTGAACAACTTTTTACAGTTTTCTATATTTAAGCAATTTAAGCAATGCTGATATCCAGCACAACAGCACAACCTTGTGTGTGATAACAGTTACAAAGTCACCATTTACTATCAACAGATTATGATTTGTTATCCTTTCGCGACTTGTGGAGCTGGCGACTGACACTTAGTGATGGTTAATAGGGGTGAACATAGTTTAAATATATATAGTTTAAACACCCAGTGCTTGCTATTACTCCATATCAGAACTTATGGAATGCCTCCTGTCCAATCAAATTATGTTACTAACTAACTATTGATTAATAATGCATAACTCTGACATGAGAAGAAATCAGACCAATATCAAAGCCATGAAGCTAGATAAAACATATTATGCAACATTATGGTGTTAATTAAGTGGACAGCACTTCAGTGCAAGTTCAGCAACCCCTCCCATTTCTCAACAACCTAAATTAGAGTTTTCACTATGAAAGTCTTTACCAGACACGTTTACGGAACTCTGATCAAATGAGTTTCCTGCTCACAAGATAAGCTCACCAGGCTGGAAAATATTACAAAACCATTTTTAAAGAGTAGACCTCTGCTGTGAGGCAGATGATATACAAATGGAAGAAATTCAGCCTCACAGTTACTCTGCTAAGAAGTGGTCATCCAGCAAAAAATCACTCCAAGAGGAAATGAACAGCAAATAAATAAATAAAAACATTACAGGAAGTCTCAAAGAACCCGAAGGTAATATCTAAGGACCTACAGGACAGTTTTGCATTGAGTAATGTCAATGTCCATAAGTCCACCATCAGACAAACAAGGAACAAGGATGCTGTGCTTGTCAGCATAGCAAGTAGGAAGACAAGGAACACTGCTGCCCATGCAAAGTTTATTTAAGATAACATGCATAAGCCAGTAGTCTATTGGAAGCATGACTGTGGACAGATCAAACACTTTGGCTTGAATATAAAGCGTAAGAAAACAAACACCACATTCCAACATGAGAATCTTGTCCCACGAGGAAGTAGTAATGGGTCGTTCATGAACGATTCGTTCTTTTTAAACGAGTCTTTAACGTGACTCAGAAGAACGAGTAGTTTCGGAAAGTGATTCGTTCGTTTTCTACTGGGCGCACATGCGCAAAGCATCGCAAAACCTCTGTAAGTTATGTACAGGAAACAGGTATGAGAAGTTACCTAAGTAGTCCTTCGGTCTAAATCATTTGTTCGTTTGTCACGTGACTCCCATTGATGCTATGCAGTGCAGTACACAGGAAACAGAATTGAACGATTATTTTTAATGAGTCTTCTAGTCCTAGTCGTTCATTCTTTTGTCACTTGACTGCCGTAGACGCTCTGCAGTGCAGTAGATTCAAAAGAACAAATGACTCCAACCAGATGATATGAGAGGTGAGCTACTCATTCTGTTTATAGTAATATGTCCTAAGCTGCATTGTAATATTCACATTACTGGAACTAGAGCCATTTTTTTAGAGAAATTTGTCTGTTGGGGGTTTGTTTTATAGAAAATGTAACATTTTATTTTATTTTTAATCAAAAGAACGAAATGAACTAAATGACTCAAAAAATGATTCGTTTATTTTGATAAAAGAGATTCAAAGAACCGAGTCACTAAAATAATTAAAATTTCACTACAAGGAAGGCAGTATCACGTTTTGCTGGTTTTGCTTCAAAATGGCTTGCCATACAAAAGAAGTATGAATTCTGAATTGCACCAGAAAATTCTTCAAATATGTTACGGTATCTGTCCATGAAATGAAAATGGGTCATTTAGCAAGACAACCAGCCTCAGTACACAATCAGGTCTACCAATTTTTTTAAGGGGGTGGTGGTGGTGAGGGGGGGGGGGGGGTACTAAGCTTACTTATATATAATATATTTAATGCATGTTCTTTCCAGGTTCTCAGGTTTCCTCCAACCTTTTAAAAAGCATGCCCATTGACTAAGCACAATTGCCCCTAGTTGTAAGGAAGTATGTGAAGGAGTGTGTCCCTGATGTGCTTGTTTATTGACTGCGAGTACCACAGCACATGGCTGGCCATTTTATCTTTGTGAAGAAATCAATATAGTTATAGTAACCACAATGTTTTGTTACAGTTAAAGTGTTTCCACTATATTTTGAATCATGCCTAATGTGCACATTGGTTATGTTCGATAAGGTCTGTCTGCAGACAGACAACGGATGCAGAATGTTTGTATGGATCAGGCTTGTGTAAAACAGATTTTTTTCTGCTTATTCAATTTAATTATAATTGTTTGAACATCCAGAAGCGATAGCCTAAGAATAGATGTAAAAAGCATTTTTACTATTTCATGTTTAAGGGGAATATCTGAAGTGCAGTGGGGAACTGCTACCATGAGTAGCTTGGCAATCACAACAACTTTGCTGGATGTAGGATTTTTTAGGTCATTTTGCTATAATTAGTAATATATAATTAAAAACTAAAATGTTATGTGTATAACTAATTGATTATAATTCATTTTGCATTTATGATATTTTGCTGATTGTAATGCTTCATCAGAGGCTTGTAAAAAGTGCCACTTTTGACCACTTTGGGTTAAAATATTTCTAAGACAGCTGGTATATTTATATTTGCTTCACCAAGCAGAGAGACCATTTCGGCTGGAATTAGGTTAAGAATGTTCCAACACATTATTAAGACCTGGAAGGATAGTGCTGGACCGTCAACTTTGCTGAAGGAATGTGACGAGGAACAAAAAAAAAAGACCACGAGTGACCAGAAGCGGATATCACATAAATGGTTTAAGTTGCATCGTAAAGACTCAACAGTAGAAATCACAGATATTTAAATTAAAAGTAGAATACATGTAATATATCACATGTATGTACATTCACAGTAAAAGGAAGAGCATTTCCACATGCACATTGTGATGGGAACTCACACCATTGAGAATGAACAGCAGTATGGATTTAAGAAAAGCACTTGTTAGTGAGACTAATCTGAAAAAGCTTCATTACTAGAGAGTGTCTAAGAAGCAAAGGAAAAACATCATATGAGCCCAGATTGACCCTATTCCAGAACAAGGCCAAGATTTATCAGGCTTAAATTATGAAAAAGTAATTCTGGAAGCATTTTCGCACATGAATTGACCACCACAGTCCTGACCTTAACATGTGCTTAGACTTTACAGAATGCTTTAAGATTAAGATTAAGATTCAATTATTTGTCACATGCACCTTACAGCACTGTGAGTTAAATATATATATATATATATATATATTTTTTTTTTTTGCATATCCCAGTTAGGACACTGAGGTCAGAGCGCAGTGTCAGCCAGGACACAACATCCCTGAAGCAG
This sequence comes from Clarias gariepinus, assembly GCF_024256425.1. Taxonomy (NCBI): domain Eukaryota; kingdom Metazoa; phylum Chordata; class Actinopteri; order Siluriformes; family Clariidae; genus Clarias; species Clarias gariepinus. The sequence continues at coordinate 12,232,539 of NC_071126.1, read as the reverse complement.
ACAGGAAGAAGGGCCTTGCTCAAGGGCCCAACAGTGACAGCTTGGTGGTGCTGGGGCTTGACCCCCGAACATCCAGGTAATAACCCAAGGTAACCTAGGAGTCAGGGTTAGCTCAGTGGTTAAGGCCTTGGACTACAGTTCGGAAGGTCCCAAGTTTAAACCCCCCCACCACCAAGTTGCCCCTGTTGGGCCCTCGAGCAAGGCCCTTAACCCTTCACTGCTTATATATATGATGAGATAAAAATGTAGATAAGGGCGTCTGCCAAATCCCTGAAATTTAAATGGAAACCCAGAGCCTTAACTAACTGAGCCACCACTATCCAAAAATGTATGCAAATCATGAATGGAAATATACTGCCATGGCGAGTGTTTGCCGCAGTCAAAGCTAAAGGTGGTTTAGAGAAATACTAAAGTGTGCAACTTTTTTATTTCTTTTCCCAGGCATTTTATCATGTTTGTACACGCATAGAAAGTTAAATTTTGTCATGTACAGAAAGCATCAAACAACACCGGGGTAGCACTCAGAAATGAATGTGACACTTCACTGACTCATCCTTAATACAACCGGTGTGAGGTGAGACACTTTTTTAAATTGGAACTGCCTGAGGTCTTGACACAACTTATGATGTCAGGCTACACATGACATTTGATGCAACACCGCGGGCATCAAATGGCCTGAAGAGGATTTTTTATTTTTTTTCGAATCATCTAAAATCAAATGTCAATAAATGCCAGAATTACCCAGATAAACAAAACCCCAACTTCTGAAATGAAATCATGACTAAGAATGCACCTTACTTCATACTCTCATTCCAACATAAACTGCATCCATGGACTTGATGTAAAAAAATAATAATGTGGAATATATGGAGATTACATTCTGCTCTGTCAAGTGTGATGACAGAATGATAAGTGTATGTTTACCGATAGGAGTACGAGCATTATAGATCCTGAAGGAAAGCATCAGACTGCATAATGTGTCTCTCAAGTTTCTTTTCCTGAGTTTACTTAGTTAAGATCATGCTGTTGGGCATTTAATATCCAGCACCACAGCCCATCCTGTCCTCATGAGACTCAGCAGGACTGCAGGATATGCAAGATGAGTCTGCATGTCACTAGCAATAAGAAAAAGAGTCCAAACAGCAGCAGGGCTAGTGAGATAAATCACATCCAAGGTTCACACATAACATAATGTGTAGGAACACAGTTTTAGGAAACAGCATAAAGTGTCTATTATTAATAAAAGAACATTTCATAACCAGATTCCTCCACTATGACCGATCTCAATGATAGGAAATGCAAACTGGGTGTGTGCCTTATAATGGGCTGAAATATTAATTAGTTAGTTTTGACAGAGTAACCTGTTTGGACGAGAGGCCTTCCACAAGGGGTGATTTGTGCGCACCATGCTTTTCTAAAATGAATTTCATCCGTGATCCATAGATTTGAGAGCATATACATCATAACGGTGCACGTCACAGAGATCTAGGTTGCGTGCACATGTTACCGTGCTTGTTGCTTGTGGTGATGTCATGAACATGTGAGATTTGTCTTTTCTTGCGTCCTCTGGTGCTACATTAGCTTTTATCACTGCAATCTTCTCTCTCTCTCTCTCTCTCACGTGCGTGCACACACACACACACATACACGTTTGCATGCATAAATGAAATAAAACTATCCTCACATAAACGGTGGCTTACAAAAGACAGTACACACCCCGAGATGCTTCGTTGAGGAGGAAGAGGATGGTTTGTCTGTTTTTTTTTTTTATTTCACCGCTTCATGGTTCGTTGTTTTTGTTTTGTGTTTGTTTGTTCACTGGTGGTCTCATGCACTTAACACATTGTTTACAAAAATGAGTGTATCTTACAAACTTATTAACATCAATAGACCCAATAATTTTTTGGTGTTTTAAAGTATTTTTTGAAAAAATATATTTTATTTTTGTTTTGTTGTTTATTGCACTTTAAAGCATTTTATCTACATATTATTATTACATATAAATTCTTAAAGGTGCATTACGGGTGCAAGGTTTGCATTGATATGACAATCCTCCAAAAACTCCAACTACAACATGTAAAAATACTAAGATAAACTCTGGCGGAGCTCTGAGGCAGGTCTTAAAAGGTTAATTACACTTTAACTTTTATGGTCTGCAGGACCGGAAAGTGGAGAGATCAGCTGCCTGCCAAAACCCACTTTCAATGTTAAATCACTTTCACATAATGACGTAATGACTGAATGATGCTTCAAAGCTAATTGGCTTCTACCACAAGGCAGATTCCTCTCTAACCCCTTATGGTATGCGCCAAATTGCTTCTCATTCACTCTGGAGCTCACTAGGTACTGTAGGTGGACTCCCCCGTCTGCAGGTGCGCATGGGGGACGGCAGCAGGAATGGGCTTCTTGGGCTTCTCCCCGCGGTATAATACACGGTGGGAAGTTTAGCTCGGGGTCTGTCAAGCTGTCTGTCTAGTGGTCTGTTTGTTTGGACCTGGAAAGGGACGGAAAAGCAGCAAGCAGAGCCTTATGGTTAACGTTAAAAGGCACTGGAACTCTCAGACTAAACCGGATTTGGTGACCCCACTGCCGAAGAGGTCAAGGAGTGTCCGAGAGATACCTGTCTGCTGCGTCAATGAGGGCCAGTTCCACCATTTACGAGACGTGCTCTTAAGGAAGCTGCTGCCGCAGGCCCATTCTGCCCCTTTGCCCAACACCACCGCTTACCAACTTGTGCCCGCATGCAAGTAGGGCACTGCTCACAAACCTGCACTTACATCTTTTACTTCACCATAATCCTTAATAAAATGGCCTCTTGTCTGTAAGACCTCGCCTCGTGTTTGTGTTTGTGTCACTTGTGCGTCAAACCCGTTACACCCCTGGTTAAGGGCAATATGTGGTGGGGGAACAAGGGATTCTTTACCCTTGCACACTACAGTAGCTTTCTATTTTATTCTATTTTAATTCAATTCGATTTTATTCGTATAGCGCTTTTAACAATCGACATTGTGGCAAAGCAGCTTTACACAATCAAAAGAAGTATTTAAGTTTGTATTAAATGTAAACGTGTATGAATCAAAATGATATTTGAGATTAAAATTTTAAGAAATAGAGATTCAAAATCTTTATTTGAGATTCAACTTTGGAAAACCTAGAAGAAACTGATATTCTAAAGCAGAATAAGTGGAAATATAAAGTAAATCTCGTAAGAATAAACCAGCACCTCCACGATTTGTTCTGCTCAGAGCTCATCATAGCTACATACTGTAGTACCAGTAAGAAGTTAAAACTACTGATTCATTTACACTGTCGGGTGTCACTAGCTCACGGTTGTAGAACCGTTGTACAGTATAAAAGTAATATCCCACTCAGGGACGGACTGTTGTGCTGGATATCAGCACTCCATCTAGTGATTTTGCACGAGAATGAATCACAATGTCAACATGATGGGCCATGTTAACATAATAGACTTTTTTTTTTTTTTAAATAAAAAAGAAACATGATCTGAAATTGTCTTTTATTTGAGTCATGTTTAAGTTTAGATATAAGTAATCTTACTTCATAATCTTTCAAAAATGTTATAAGTTGATATCATACATGTGTCACGTACCATGATCTCAGGATTATCCTGGAGCATGGCTTATTCATTTGACAAACTGTCAAAATGCATTATTCTGCTCATCCTTCTATCTAGTGAGAAAGTCTTATGTAAATGAGAAGTCTTTTTCACCATAATTTTCACAATTATGACAATAGAGAGAGAGAAAGGATACAAAGGCAGAAGACATATATTAGTCTTAAATTTCAAATCAAGGGTTGTTGGAAATGGGAATATCGTTAAAGCTTTTTTTGCCTTTAGTCATTTCTTTGATTCCTAGTAGATTTTATCGATTTTCTGGAATGCAGCACAAAGAAGAAAAAATGCTCTAATATTTAACAGCAAGCCGTTTTTTTTTTTTTTTTGTACTTATTTTGTTGGGGTTGCCAACAAAGTGATAACAATAGGCTTTTTCTCACCTTAAAATCTTCATGCATATTGTATCTAATATCAATTAAAGCTTATTTCCAAAGCGAAGGTTTAAAAGTAAATTCATCCTAGAAATTAAAGTATTCTATTAATTAATTGTGTAGACTATGTCTTAGAATTTATTCAGTAATGTATGCCACTCAGAGCATGCATTACTGCTAGCAATCAAGTGTGTTCACGTCAGTGGGATTCACACTGCTATTTCAGAGGAAAAAACAACCAGCTGGCTGATAGCATTTAGTACAAATGTGTTTTTTCGCTTCCCTAATTATTGGTATAGGTGGTGTGGTGGTGCACCTCCAGGGTCTGGGTTTAATTCCTGCCTCGAGGTCTGTATGCATGTTCTCCTCCAGGTATTCCTGTTTTCTCCCTCAGTCAAAAAGACATGCAGATTAGAATAATTGACGTTCCCAAATTGCCTGGCTTGTGTGAATGTTGACTGGAGGTCCTACCACAGTTGTAAAAATGAGAATAAATACAGTGGTCACCATTAGTCCCCATGTTCCCTTGTTGGACTACAGAGGTTCCTACAGTAGAATAAATTAATTGATATTATAATGTCACAAAGATTAAAATACAAGTGCGAACCTTGCCAAATTTCCAAAATGTATTTACTTTAAAGAGAGGAAATGGGCTTTAAAGATAGCAATAATCTTCCAATAAAGCAATAGGATAAATGAGAAAAAAGCACTGGCAAGGTTTTTTCGAAGTAAATGTCTGTCAATGACAAAAGTAGACAGAAGAGCAGAGAATAATCCTTTGTAATGTGCACTGCGACAATAACAATGTCTCCAAGGGAAGCATGGGTGAATAGGACGAGGCTGTGACAGATGGAAATAAGCGGCAGGCTGACATAAATTACAACAAGTGTGTGTTTTGTCTTGTGCCTCAACTGTAGGTTTTTAAGGTGCACGTATAATAAATAAATGTAAAACAACAAGGGACGTAATAGTGGAATGTGCTGCAGGTCTTCTCTCTGACATGGAGAAAAGAAATCATAATAATAATAAGAATTATTATTATTATTATTATTATTATAAAATTAGAAATAAAGTTCTTTTTCCCCACTGACCTTGAAAGTTGTCATTGTTAGAGAAATGTAATATTACTGACAAACACAATAATAGTGATATCATGTGATCATTTATACTACTGTGACTGCAATACACTGACCGTAATGTCAGAAACTAAAGAAATAAAGTGGTGGGAGCACAATCATCCTTTTTTAAATCCCCTCTACACTATGATAAATGTGCTGTGGGAAAAAGGAAGCTGTGTGAAATGTTTCAGTGACAAAGAATTGTCGTGAGGGTTTAAAAACGTGTGTAAATCAAACAGAAGGCATTAGCCAGTGGCTCGCACAGTTTATTTTCAGCAATGGCATGTCAGTTTTAAGGAAAGCATTTCTGTGGAGAATGATAGGAGACCATTAGTCAAACATCACTAAGAGGGAAAAAAAAATGATCGGGGAAAAAAACTACCTGCCAGGACAAAATGATAACAAGGTGCTTATTTAAAGAGTGAGGAATGGCGGCGTTTACAGCTTTATTTTCTGCACTGGGGTCTTTAAGAGAGAAAGGATGAGATGATGAGAAATAAAAAATGATAATAAAAAAAGATAAAGAAATGTGGTTAAATTATTATTAAATAAAAAAAGATGTAAAATTTATACACATCTATGCTTTCTAAAAAAAAAAATAAAAAAAAAGGTAATGTGCAAGTGAGGTCAAATTCCCATGAACGGTTTAGGAGGAGCTAGGGACACAAGATTTATACCTGAACGATTTGTTTCCTTTTTTTTTTCTTATTTCTAGAAAATAAAACCACATTTATTAGAAAAAGTGTACTGAATTTATTAGTTAGTGCACATCTACAGTTTACTTCCTACTGAGGGTTCTGTGTAGCTTTAGTCAAATTTCCATGAACGCTTTAAAAGGAACTGGAGATTTGAGTCCCCTCCACCCCCCACACACACACATTTATTCGAAAATAAAAAAGTTTGAGCACATCTATCCTTCTACTTCTGTACAGGTTTGGTCAAATTCCCATTATTCCCATTAGATGACGAATATGATGCAGACACAAGAAGACAAACAGTGATCCATCCGTATGTGTCACCTAAGCTTCGTAGGCAGACGAGACAAAACACTGTACTAGTTAATGGAAAAAAATACTAGATCAATGAAATGAAAATGGCAGGTCTGGACTGAGATCATAAAGAGTGGGTTATAAATAAAATTTAAAAAAGAAATGACATCACCTTTTTAGACCCACCAACCAGATCAGAAAAAAAAAAAAATCAAATGTAAAAAAAAAAACACCGGTGTGCCGTAGTAGCAAAACACTCACTCACTCATACTCATCTTCTATACAGCTTTATACTGCATTCAGGGTCACAGGGACCTGGAGCCTATCCCAGGAGACTTGGGGCACGGGGCAGGGTACAACCTTGACACTACACCACCGTGCTGCCTAGTAGCATAACACCTCATTAATATTGTCTCTTGCACACTCCTCTCTCAATTAATCTCCTAAAAAGTCATGATTAATCAAAGTACTTTGGCCTCCAACAGGAGGTCAATTAAAATGAAAGGTGATGTTGATTGAAAAAAGCAGTTTACAGAAAATTTAGATTAAGGGGCCCAAAGCATGCCAACATGTCATTAAAAACAGATTACCACCGTAATTGCCATGACATGCATCTGCATATTATAAACAAGTGGAGTTGCCTTCAGTTTGCTTTTTACTCGCAACCAAACAAGGACGCGGCAACGGTGCTATCCTCGACGCGCGGGTGCGTCAGTGTCAGAAAAACAAAGGTGTGATTGCGTAATGACATCTTTCGAGAAATAATTACATCCTCACAAACCCAACATAATTACTCAGGGATAATCACAGGAGATGTTGACGAGAACAGTCAAATGGAATAAGGGTGATTATTCCAAAGTGCTGGGAAAGGGAACACTGCCACTAACCAGATTCTGTTTCCTGTTCGCTCTGTGCACGAGCAGCATTCTAAACAACCAAGCTTTTAGTTTAACGGGCCATTAACGGCGACTGCGCACTGATGCAATTTTCTCTTTAACATACACATATTTCTCATAACACATTGTGCCAAAGTCAAATCTTGGCTTGCAAACTACAAATACCCTGAAATATGTTTAAATAAAATTTAGAGGAAAAACAGATGTAGTTCGGCTTAGAAGCACAAAGAAATTTCAGTTATGATCCATTTTAAGGAGAATTATAAAGAATTACTCTTCCAGAGTAGGAATGGATACAGACTGTAATACGACATTTAGTGTTACTATGTTAAAGGTGTGTTACAGTATTAATTCCAACACTATGTGAACCAGCAAACATGTCTGAGATTCTATTTCTAGGCATGTGTTAAACATCAGTGTGGACAAATGGTGCTGCTTTTAGTGTAAATGTTTCTCTTTGGTTGTTTAAAACTGCAGTACTCCTGCAGGAGGACATACTGTCCCCATGGAAATGTGCTGTGTCTAAGGATATTTTTAACTAAGCGTAGTATATTGCCCAATTAGGGATGTAACTAATTCAGCTTTATACTTTTTTTTTTTTTTTTTTTTTTAATGCATGTCCAATAAATCAGTGGCTTATTTGGTGCACTAAAATGTGTTAAAATCCAGACAACCTAAGCATGTGGCAAGGGAATATATATATATATATATATATAAATATATATATATATATATTCTAGTCTTAAATCATTAATGTGGCTGAAGCTAGCAAAGCTCATATCACCATGTATCATGTTTACTGTTCATACAGTATATGGGTTTTGTGCGCAACTAAATGGCAACCTGCACAACTTACAGTAACAGCCCCATAGGCTTTTTATCTATGCGATTAACAATTAGTAATGGCAGAAATTCCAGTGTTATCCATATTTACTCCAGCACATCCTTTCCAAACACGTGCACTCCGATACCTTTAAGTGCCTGGTCCACTGCCAAACCCAGGATCTAAAAACACAATGAAAAGCACTGTACTAAAGAAACACTCTAGAAACCTGTACGCTGTAATTCATATCGCACTATAACTGTAAGAAATATATGATAAAACTTCAATTTTATGTAAAGGGTCTGACTGGATGAATCAAACACAGACACGTGATATATCCACTGTACTATATACAGTATATGAGTGTTTGGAAGTAGTTAAATAACAGTTAGCTATGAAAAAGTGACACTAGCTAAGGGTCATACAATGCAGTGTATACTGTGTTACGATTCTTATATTATCCCTTTTCCATTAACTTTTTCACCAAATCACATTTGCCAATTTGTACCACTTCATGCTCTCTTTTCACGCAACCTGTTTAAGGGTAATTGTTTAAAGCACCATTCATTTATTTATCTTCTATCCTGCATGTCCTATACAGGGTGGCAGAAAGCCTGGAGCCTATCCCAGAAAACTGTGGGCACAAAGCAGGCTAGACCCTGGACAGGGTGCCAATCCATCACACACCACACCCTCACACACTATAGACAAGTTGGGAGCACCAATTAGCCTGATCTGCTTTGGACTGTCTTTGGACTGTTGGGGGAAACCCGGAAAACCCTGAGGGAACTCATCGAGCACAGAGAGAACATGCAACCTTCACACACACAGAGTAGAGGTGGAAACTCAACCGCAGTGCTAACCAATAAGCCACCTGCTTTAAGTACCAATTTGAATACAAATTAGGGTGGAAAATGTAATTGCTTGATCAAGTCTTACAGTTTTAATGAAAGTAGGTTTTAATCCTTACTAATACTGTACTATGTAGCCAACAAGTGAAGAAAATAACCTGTGGAGGTGTTGGAAAATTTTGCAATTCTTGTAAGTTTCTCTTTATGTCTCTATTTATCACACTCTTAAATAGCCTCAGTAACGAATTGTTCTGGGGTTAAATCCCAAATAGCGTACAATAGCAAACTACTGCGATCCCTAAAGTAGAAACCCTCGTTCCACACTCCAAGTAGTGCCGTTGATCAGGGGTTAGGGGGCCTTGTTTTAGACACTCATGTTCCCAAAAAATCTGTAATGCAAGATCTACCGATTCAGAGGCAATTTAAAACAACTTAGAACCAATCACCAGGGAGACAAAGTGTTGTTTAAGATGACGGCTCTTATTAAGTGCTGTTTTAGGAGAACAAGCTTCTAATAACAGTAAAATTAAGGATCGCTAGTGTTTTTCAGCATTGCTTCACTCACTTACAATCGTCTATACCACTATTTCCTTTAAAACTTTGGGCACGAGGTGGTGTACACCCTGGACGGGCCGCCAATCCATCGCACATACACACAATTACACTACGGGCAATTTGGGAAAGCATGTTTGTCAGAGAGAAAAATCTGCATGTCTCTGGACTGTGGGAAGAAACCGGTGTACCAGGAGGAAACCCACCAAGCACGGGAAGAACATACAAACTCCATGCACACAGACCCCAAGGTGGGAATCGAACCCAGACCCTGAAGGTGCAAGGAGACCACTACGTCACCGTGCCAGAGTATTTTATAGTTTCAGGTCATAATCACATTTGAAAAAAATCAAATGTGTTTGCATTAAGTTTAGTGATTCTTTGACCCAGAAATAACTGCCAAACTATGGGGAAAATGGCATTTCAAGTATAATATTAAATAGTTTTGAATATAATAACAGTTTGACGTGTCGTATACTGTATCTTAGAGTCACAACACCCACCCTATAAAAGTGGTTTCCCCCGTTCTCAATCAGGTCTGCTGGATGTGGGACGATACTGTAGGACGAAGCAATCTAATGCTAGTGCATTTGACACACTGGTATCGCTTTATTTATCTTGAAGTACAAAAAATTTCTCCAAATAAGATTCCAAACATTGTTGTCCGTGAACAAAAAACAAATAACAAAAATGTGGTGCAAGCTTTGCTTAGCCCATTTTTCCTAAATCATATTAGTATGCAGATTGGTGGAAAGACTGACACCATGACTAACCAGTAGTAAAGTGAGTTTTTGGTCTTTCTTTAAGATTGCTGATTGTTTTTATATCGTAAGCCCAAGAAAATCTTTTGAAAACAAGGACGCACTACCCTTACAAAATGTTTTTAGCTTGTGAACCGTAAAAAGCTAAAAACTTTATATTGGGCTTGTTTTACTCCAGATAGCATTAAGTATGTAGATAGTGTTCTCAAAAACAGCAGGATACGATGCCTGAGGACGCCACAGTCCCCAGTGTTCCATACGGGTTAAGCGGTTTATTTTTCTTTTAAAACTAGTTAATGAGTTCATTTGTTGAAAATGAAAAGTGGAAAGTATCTTAGTGTGCTCTTGTTGCTTATTTTTGGTCTATTATTTGTAAAAAAAAAAATAAAATAAAATTACAGAAAGAAATACAAAATATATCTGCGTTTTCAAAAACATATTGCATTTCAGGTAAGTATTGGAAACCCAATTCAGGGATACAAAAGAGTAACTAAAATACATTTCATGGGCAATCATAACCAACCTGGCATGCAGTGTGTGCCAATATGCGCTCTCAAGCAATGAGGTGAGCACGAGAGCATGAAATTGAGTAGTGGGACTAGAGAAAGTGAGACAGACAGACAGACAGACAGAGAGGTACTATTATCAGTATTGTGTAAAATATATAGCTGTATTGTATCTAATATCTATAAAAATTTAATTCCTTATTCAGAAATGGAAGGAATATTCTTAATAAGGGAACAAAAGTCAGTGCCGGGATAAGAAAAGGCGATTAGCCAGAGCAGCGAACAAAAGGCCAAGGATAAATCAACGTGAGGTTACCATAACCGTGGGGATGCTTTTCCTAGGGTGATGAGCAATGTTGGGTATTTTCCAAAGTAAGCAATTTAAGCAACAGCAACAAAAAAGCTGCCCTGTTCTATTGCCCTAGCAATACCTCCACAGTATCTTTTAACACACCCGTAAATGCCTAGTAAAGGTTTTTGTGTTTTTTTCTGCTTATGTACTTTTTTTATCCATGATCAATTAGGTAATGCACCAAATTTAATCTTTTATCTAAGCATAATACACAGTCCAACCTGCCGAACAATGTACCACTGAAAAGCTCTGCTGTTCTGGCTAAATTACTACTCCAGAGAAAATGTGTAATCTGTGTAGATCTGATCAAATGATGCTATGAACATTTGTCATAAAGCTGAAACATCAATACAGAGCAAAACCATTCTATTAAGCATTGGCACCGGATGGATGTCCTACATCAAAAAGAACACAGCTTGGTCCCAGCAAACAAGGCTGTATCTTGAGAACGGCTAATACGATCCTACTAGAGAGCTTTTGTTCTGTCTGGGGTGCAGTAGGAGCACTGGGAGTGCGGACACGCTGCTGTGGGTCACTGGGCTAATTCATCTCTGATCCCTGCATGATAGCTGTGAAGCCGAAAGAAGCAGGCTCATGCATCAAAAGCCCGAGCCTCTGTCCGGGGTGTTCTGTTATGACTGATCACCACATACCTCACTTTAATTTAAAGTCAATGGCATCTATAGATGGCTGTCACAACGAAAAAGCTACTAATGCATTTCTACTCCAGTGCAGCCTCTTCAGTACACTACACTAGGTTTACTCCTTTAGCGTCAAGCAAGGTGGAGGAACAAGGAAGAAAGGAAAGAGCACAGCAATCTTTCAAAGGGCTTTTCCTCCTGTCTAGTATGACAGAAGAGCTATGGATTCATGGATCATTTATTTTTAAGATGAATCAGAACTAAAAAAAATCCACACTGAGCCTTTGCAGAGCGATCCACGGGACTCAGAGCGAACCCCTGAGCCATTCTCTTTTAAGAGGAATGCTTTTTCTTTCTAAGACTAAAGCTTTGTCAATGGGGAATTACATATCAAATACATATCATAAAGGAGGCGTGACATTAAAGCTAATTCATGCTTTTTTTTGTAAGGCATAGTGACTGCGGTATAAATATTTATTTTACACTTTACAACTCAACCTAAGCATAAGGAATGATTGAAGGGAGATTTATTAAAGAGAACAGGTTTAGTTTCTCATAACATCTACTGTACCACACGTCTGATTTTCAGAGAACAATCAAACAAAAGAGCATGACTAAATTAGAAAAGGCAATAAAACCATCAGGACTACCAGGAAGTGTTCAAAATAAGGAGAACAAGAGGATTAGTGGCTTAGTGGCACTGAAGAAGGCATTGGTATACTGTAGGCTTCAACTTTTCTCCAGGTCCATATGGACCTATTTCATCAGTGTCTTCACACACATTTCAGGAGGTATACTGGCTACTCAAAAATTTCCCCAGGTGTGAATGAGGGCATGTTCCCAGAATGGGCTCCAGATCCAACATGACCCTTATGTATAGCCAGGATGGGGAAAAAAATTTGTTTCAGGTACACATCATGATTTTTCTTGGTGGCCTTCTAATTCCATGGCTTTTCCTGATATTTCTTCTTCTTTCTCTCTCTCTCTCTCTCTCTCTATACATGTCACTCCTGAGCTCCCAGTGATCCAGACCCCCTCTGCCCTCTGGACCTGCCTGACTCGTCCAGGTGTCCCGCTTCTGGTTGGAGATCTTGTCGCATGGATGCCCCGTGTGGTCTGCCTGGGATGCGTGTCGTGACTGGAGACGGTTCAACTTTACCATGCAGACAGCTGTTCTCTGGAATCATGTGACTGCAGTCGCTCAATAGTTCAGGACTAGAGTTTCCTACAGTCTACCTGAGCTTACAATAACGAACTGGACTCCATATTAAGTTAAAAACATCTCTTGTTATACTGAACTTCCAGTCTCACACAGTATGACTGGAGAGCAATCACCGCTATCCGTTATCACCCAAATGAGGATGGGGTCCCTGTTGAGTCTGGTTCCTCTTAAGATTTCTTCCTATTGCCATCTCAGGGAGTTTTTCCTTGCCACTGTCGCCATCGTCCTCGGCTTGCTCATTAGGGATCTACCATTTTGATTCATACACATTCACATTTCATACAAACCTCAATAATTCTTTTGATTGTGTAAAGCTGTTTTGTGATAATGTCAATTGTTAAAAGCGCTATACAAATAAAATTGAATTGAATTGAACTGAATTGAATTCATGGTGCTTGATGGATTTGGTAAATGCACTTGACAATACTGTTCTTGCAAAAACTATTCCAGAATAGCTAACCTGATTGTTGTTGTTAATTAATTACCTAATGCCATCAAAGCTTTTGAACTATCCAGTGTTGTTCTAGAATATTAAAAAAATTCCAAACTTGTGTCCGAACATTTGCCATTTCTCTATGATCCTGAACGAGCTCTGCTTTAAATTAATATAACTCATTGGTAGGCAGCACAACATCCTGTATCGTAGGAATTAATTATTTTCTAAGTTTGTTTTTTGCTAAAAAAAAAAAAAATGATATCAAATCAGGATATTCATAAAATTATGATATCTACAGAACCGCCATACAAATCGAATCAGCATCTAAGTATCGTGATAAAATTGCTTTGGGTCATTCCTGTCCCTAATACATAGTATAAAGCAATTACTGAAAACTAATAAATAACCAGATCACATACAACATCGTACAACAATATGTTTTTATTTCATTTTTCATTCAATGTTTGTATTTTCTGTGTTTGGCAAAAGCTTTTATTGAGCATTAACTTATAGAAGTACTGTGAAAGGGTAAAGCACCAAAAGATAAAACTATTGAAAAACATGCTAATGTTAGTGCAGCCCCGTTCTGAACGTACCCTGAAAAAACTTCCATTTTCCATCAAGTGCTCACTTAGTCCCCAGTCTGTATTTGATGAGAGCAGGGAATTCACTGTTCAGACAAACCGACATGTGTTTATTCCACCATATGTGCTGCAGTAGAAAAAAAGGAAGCTTTTTGTATTGTCTCTAGATGGATGGAAGGTCATGTTTCCATTGTGTCCCAAGAACAATAAATGATCATACAACCCTGCACGAACATTTCAATCATTTTTGGACACAGTGATCAAGGACTTGACAAGATCAAGACATGGACATTACATGGGGTCCCAGCTGCCAGAGTATGTTCAGCTCAGTTATTCAGCTTTAGGGGATGACCTCCATGATGAGATGTCTGTCACAAGTCAACATACAAGGGTCCGTCCACCATGCCATCGCGCACACCGGGTGATGAATACTTCACTCCCTGGAGATATATCTGTCGTTTCAGTGGCAGTTTCTTATGGAGTAGGGCTGCCAGCTCAATGGCCAATTGTATAGATCGTAAGTGAGCAGTTGAGGGTGAGGGACCTTGCTCACGGGCCCAACTGTGGCAGCTCGGCAGTGATGGGCCTCGAAATGATCAGCATTTGGACAGCGACCTACCCCTGCACTACAAGCTGATGGGAATATTTGGGAGAAAAGTAACGAATGAGATGCCTGTCATATGCATAATATGATAGAAAAATCCATGTAAAACATCACCAAGAGAACAGGTACGGCCTTTTGGGACAGTTTGGTTGTAAAGATTGTCGTGAAAAGAGACAGCAGTGGGTACCTTCTGTTGCCAGAAAGGTTTGGTCTGAGATGTCTGATAATGTGTAACACCCTGGCAGTGCTGGAGGTGTTTAGTACACTGGCTGATTTTATGGAACCATTTATGATGCATGTAATGAAGAGGAAGCAGTTATGGGAGACCTCAAGCACTGTTAATGGGATGAGGTCCCGCAGATATTAGATGGGATTACTGGTTATTAGTAGCGGTAGCAAGGAAAGAAATATGTTACAGTATGAAGCTGAGAGGAGGAATGTGACTTGTAAGAGAGGGAAGGCAAGGGAGATTTTGCTACCATTCTCTTTAAAGTAAGTGACAAGATATTTAGAGTTTAGAGTTGATTTTAGCATGAGTGGAAAGAATTCAGAGAGGGAGTTGCTGTTCTTACTTCTATAAGGTACAGTTCCTTTGGGATTCTTTTTTTCTTCTTATTACAGCCCTTAATTAGCACTGACACAAGCAAAATGGACACGCCATTCCCCAGCGGACTCGAATACTAATAATGTGAATGCATGTTGCACCAAGACATCTCTAGAGTCTGCAGAGTTGTGTACGTGTAAGCTTTTTGGTCCTTCGGTAACGACTAATCAAGCGAAAACTGCAAGGTAGGAGCTGATGCAACACTTCCTGGATTTATCTGCGATTTCTTGTTGGTCTACGCTGTGGAATTACGTCAACGAGAACACTGCACAGACAACATGCGAAGTATAGCTTTGATTGCAAAATGTTTCTAATGAAACACTGTAGTGCAGAATGCTAAAGTGGATGATGATCTGTGATAGTGATCGGAATGAAGAAGTGAACCAATTCAACACAACATCAGGAGGTGAAGGTACTATAGTGAGTCGAAGCCTAGAGCAAACTATCTTTCACGCTGCTCCGGTATCCCCCAGAGATTTAGTTATATTTCACTAATCCACAGTCTGCCATCAATTAGCACCTGGATCCAGGTTATATAGGACTTTTCAACCTCGCTAAGCCTCAGTTCCTGAGGATGGTCAGAGATTCTCAGTACATCCAAAATCAAGGCCAACATCAAAGCCTTGTGCTAAAGGATCGTTTGATCTATTTTAAATGACAGTTGCACTTTCATGTCAGTCCATAGACATCTACAGCATAGAGAGTGAAACTGAGCATAATGCAACAAAAGCAGAACATAATAGAGGCATAAAGCCTGGACCTCTGTTGCTGCACCAACGCATTCAGCCCATGAACTTTGTCTATTTAGACTAATATGTGAAAATGTTTTACAATTTATGTGTTAGCCTCTCGGTATAAGAACATCTCTTAAAGGTAATACCAGGAGGAAACCCACCAAGGACGGGGAGAACATACACACAGAGGCGGGAATTGAACCCGGACAGGAACCGAACCCACACCCTGGAGGTGCAAGGGGGCAGTGTTAACCACTAAGCCACTTGGAAAGACTATGGAAAGAATTATGTGTCGATTAGAAATTTCTAAATGTCAGTTTTGATTAGTTTTCAATTAATTGCCCAGCTTTAATATAGGGTGTCCATAAAAAAACAATAAGAGAAATCAGGTAAACACATATTTTATGTTTAGGTGTCAAAATTTTAGAGGCAGCAATAAAACGTGGGTATGTCCAGGTCTCTTAATCTCACACATGCGCGGCATTTAAACATGAAGGCCGAAAGAGCCGAGCAAATCCACAGCAGAGAAGCTGAGTGATTAAGTGGGCCACTGAGAAGCTCTTTGTTTGCAGATTCCATCAGTGCTGCAGCGTGTTTTTCAATGAGTCCTTTTAACCAGGACACACAGCAGGAGCTGGCTCAATAATAGCCGGCAGACTAGGCCTGCACAGGTTGCACAGCAGCACTGCTGATCTACAGCATGCAGCTTAGCACTGCACGTACATACGTGCACAAGGGAAACGTAATTAAGAAGGGAAGGTAAAGGGATGGATGCTAATTTATGGGGGTGAAGAGCCTGTCATGCTATACTTGTACAGCAACATAATAGTTTTTATATAAATTAGCTTTACTTTGTGACATCTATACTGTAGGTAGTCTCATTAGTGGATGATCACTGCTCTGCAACTTAATCACAATCCCGACACCCACACACATCAAACAAAGCATTCCTGAACTAGGTTGAACTGGGCGAGTTAAAGAGAAGAAAATTGGCAAAAATGGCCAAATAAAGTATAGTGCTACTTCAGGACTAAAGAAAAGCTATTACGGATCAAGATGGCGGTTTAATGGGTAATCTGCATCAATCCAAAGGCCATGAATTGAAAATAAGTGCATTCTTAGTGCCAGTGAAAAACCTCAATGCAGCTTAGGAGGAGATCTTCTATAGAATCTGACTGTTGAAGGAGGGTTTAGTGCTTTTCTCAGTGCACAAAAGTGCCCATTTTATAGTGGTGGGGAAATGAACTTCCCAATGACGAGCACAGTACCTTGAGCTACAGTACAATAAGCTCTTGGAGAGAGCAATTAGAGCCTGGAACCCCTATATGGATCTTGCCAGAAAACATATATATATGTGTGTGTGTGTGTGTGTGTGTGTGTGTGTGTGTGTGTCAAAATATCATCAATTTTTCATTAAAGGATACACCACATTTAGCGTTCATCATCATTTACACATCATCAGAACAGTCTCAAAACCATAGCTGAATTCATATACAGTACTCTAGGCAAAGAAAAACACTGATACCTGAGCCAATCCTGTTATCTATCACACACTATCACTAAAACATCGCTGTGAGACATTAGTGTGATAGCACATGGATTTGCACGATTCCGATTTAAACACCACGTAGCCAAGTCAATATGAGGCTGCTAATGACACACCAATAAGGCAGGCATCCTTGAAATGTGAAAATGTGAAAATCAATCATGGATGACAGCTCATTTAATTAGCTGAGGGAAGGAAAGCTAAAATTTCAATTACTGAGTAAACAACCATTGCCTCGCTTAGATATATTTAACCCCTACAGTCGTGCTTGACACTGATTCTTTTTTTTTTTTTTTTTTTTAATGAGCTATGCCTTTGCTGGACAGAGTGTGATACTCAATGCTTTTAGGAATTTTCATTAAATCTACTGCTCGCATTACTACTGTTTGTTTGTTTTTTTGTAATCTGGAATATTATTTGGTCAACAACTCATAAATAATTTGTTGGTAAAATAATAAATCCACCACATCTTTGTCAAACATGCCTAATTACTAGCGTACAAAATAAAGCATATAACATTCTGCTAATACTGTACCAACCATGTGGTTCTGTGCATCTGTATTCTATAGAATATTTTATGGTGCATAATCACAGAGGGGCTATTACTGAACTAAATGTCTTTAGGCATTCGAAAAGATATTTATATGACACAGCATACATAAAAACCGTGTTCATGCCATTGCTATTGTGTCCCAATCTCCATTAGGGCAACACTAAAAGTAATAATTAAAAATAATTACAGAGGCCTAAGGAACTCGGTGAAGTGGCAAAAAGTTTAATAATAATTGGGCCTGTGCAAATGCCGGCATTACAAGTCTCAATTAATTCTGGCACCTTAGAGGGAAACCAAGGCATTAGTCATACAAATATGGTTAGGTCCACCTCCAACTCCAATCCACTTAATTCAATTAATGTAGCTCAGTAGTATTTGAAACCAGATGTAGAACCGTGCAGCTTTTATTTGCACCGTAGTTCTTTCTTTAAATATCTGCAAGAAATAAGTGGACGAATACGAATCAACTGTGCACAAACCATGAGTTTACCATATTTCAGACAACACTCCCATTGAGACATGCACAAAAACCTGACCTTGGGACATTGTGGCTTGTAACTTGTGCACAGACAAAAATAGAAATGTTTATCTTTTCCATCCTGGGTTTTGGGTGGTTTGTGTTGCCATAGTTACAGATCCGATGCCACTGAAAATCATGATATGGTTCTACAAACACACACACACACACACACACACACACACACACACACACACACACAACACACACACTCACACAACTGTGCAAAGGTCTTATTATTATTATTTCTTCATATTGAAAAAAAAGTTAAAGGATATGCAGGACCAGTCAGAAGTTTGGACACAAGTTTGGATTTATTTCCTACATTCAATAACAACGCCGAAGGTTTCAAAATGATGAAATGACACATAAGGAATTATGTAATAATGTAACAATCACAGTTGGTTGTTAGTTTAAGACACAAAGGTCAGCTGTTCTGGATTAATTCTTGCAAGGACAGTATTGACAGTATAAGATCTGCAAAACCCATCATGATGAAACTGGCTCGCATGAAGACCATCCCAGCAAATCGAGACCAAAATCAAGTTGATTTAGAGTTACCAGCCTCAGAAATCACCAATTAACAAACAGCACCTGGGGTTAGAGCCATTATGAAGGCTTTACAGATCATAAGTAGCAGATACACCTTAATATCGAACGAGATTATTGCATATTTTGGATGCATTTGGCATTGTTTTACAGTGTAGGAAGAAATAAAAATTAAAAGGTGTGTCCAAACTTTTGACTGGTAGTGTAGATTAAATTAAAGAAATGGTAACAATGTTTTACTGTGACAGACTGCAACCTGCCTTAAGATACGATTTAAAAGCTGGCTGTTTACTTTATGTAACAACCTCAGCAGCAGCCTCATTTCCCCGCTCATCTATTCCAAGCACTCAGCATACCAATCACCAGTCTGATCATCAGGCAGTTAGATCTTTTAAATAATGATTCATAGGTTATTGTGAGGCTTAACAAACAAATAACATTCATCCGAAGCTGTGCAGGTTCAGCGACCGGACTGAAAATGAGAGACAGAACAGTCCTTCAGGAAGCCTGGGGAACTATTTCTCAGGACTAAATTTAATATAATAGAAATCTGAATCTTTAAAAATCAAAGAAATTTTGAATCTTTTTATTCAAAACATGAACATGAATAAGGAGCGACTCAAGACTTTTGCGCAGTAATGTATTAAATAAAGAGACGAAGGAGATGATTTACGCTCATTGGTCTCGCTTTTTGCACAATGACAGTGAAGCTTATTTATATGTATTTTCAATGCTTGATCATCTAAATAAGATAAAATAAATAAGATTTGTCCAAAATTTGATAGAAAGAGTGAGAGCATAAGTATACTTAAGATTTACACTCTTTAGGAAGAAAGAAGTGTAATCAAAACAGAGATGAAAAGAGATTTCACTTTCCTCAGCTCATTCCATGGTCATTTACAAAGGAAGTGGAAAATGAATTCTAAGGAGGGTCCTTAGCCGACACACATTTTCGTAATAAATGTGGGAAATGTACCGTCAGGGTGGGCTGTGAATCAATCATCTCTGCTTTCTTCACCATGTCCCGGAGGAATCACACACCTATTTACAGACCACACGAACCAGAAAATCAGTCCATTTGCTCTCTCAAACTCAAAAGAGAGTGATACCACCAGACAGGTAGTGAAGATGCTCTATATCAGTACAATTTCGTCTTGGCCAATATAATAACGTTTTTTTTTTTCTTTTTGGTTATATATAAGATAATGGAAATATTGTGATTTATAACAGAGGTACAGGAACTGTTCTCAGAATGTGATGTGCAAAAAGGCACCTTGGGGAATTTTATGATCCATGACAAGACATCTAAGATCATTTCAGATGTATGCATGTGTCACTGCATATTAACAATAGCCTCAGTCCAATGAAGACACCAGTACTCCTATCAGGAAGGATAATTTAATCTTCTCCCTGCTGGGGCTCCCTCTGATGCAGTACTGTATCTGCCAATACTAAATAGAGAATACCTCTGAAAGGCATGGTAGAGCATACACAACTTTGTGGATAGTTGTGTCAATGAGCAATGTGGGTACAGTCACTGGTCTTTTATTAATATATTGTCAGCAGAAATATAAAATAAACGATCATTTCTTGTCACTGGGTCGGTTCCTTTAACCAACTCTAACGATGTGTTAAATTAACATATGGTGATACGTATCTTTAGTCGGGTACTAAATTTCCAGTCCATATATTTACTTATAATAATATAAAATACACTCAAAATAATAGATCAGGAAGAAGTAATTAAACAACACTCGAGTGAAAAAAGCTACACAGCCATAGTCAACACCTTTGACATCACTGCCAGTACAAATGATTTAACACTATGCAGATGGAACGTCTATGGAACCACAACTAGTACTCCCAGGACACGGTGCGATATGCAAGGTTTCACAACACACTCACAGACTCACAGATAACGGAGGTGAGAAAGAAGCTACTGTAGGAGTCACTCAAAATTAGTTGACCTAAAAGCTGCAAGATCAACAGAGAAAACTAAGCAACAAACTGCACTTTTACACTCAATGCACAGAGATGTGTGTCTAAAAGCATTTTTTATCCACATGCCTAGGCACATCAGAGAGACATCAATCATTTCGGTGGCATTTTCTTATCGGGTTGCCAGCTCGATGTCCGATTGTATCTGAGCGGTTGAAGGTGAAGGACCTTGCTCAAGGGCTCAAGAGTGGCAAGCTGGCAATGCTGGGGCTCAAACAGGGGGCCCTCTGATCAGCAGGCTAATAAACCACCAGGCTACCCCTGCCCCCTAAAAGCATTTTTGACATTGCAATCTTTTAAAATAAAAGATGGAGGTACGGTGGCTCAGTAGTTGAGGTTCCCAAATTGCCCATAGTGTATGAATGAGTGTCTGTGTGTAAGTGTGTGTATGTGTGTGTGTGTGGCCTCAGTTGAATTGGCACCCTGTCCTGAGTGTACCCCGCCTCGTGCCCTAATGCTCCTGGGATAGGCTCCAGGCCCCCCCGCAACACGGTATACAGGACAAAGCAGTATGGACGATGAGACGACGATAAAATAAAAGATAAAACAAATATAAAATCCACTGGCAAGAGTTTAATTCATCATTTTTAGAAAGAGTGGCACATATGTACCCTGGGACACCATACAAACAGTGAAGGATGGATGTGGTATGATATGTTGTTGTTTTTTTCCCTGTAAACAGTACTGGGACGTTACACACCATCGAAGGAAATATGAAGGGAGTGATATACTGGGACATATTAGAAAGGAATTTAATTTCATTGCCGAGAAGAATGACTATGAGGAGAAGATTGAGGTTTCAACAAAACAATAACCCCAAACATACAGACAGAATAAGTTGAAAAACATCTTGCATGATCACGCCAATCTCCTGACTTAAATCACATTGAAGATTTATGAATGTGACTCGATCAGAGGAAGCTTCATAACTCAGTGGAATTATAGATAATTTGGCAAGAGGAATGGACTAAAACTAAAGCACAATGCAGTAAAAACCTAATTACATATTGTAGATGTCTCCAAGCTGTTCCTGCCAACAGTTTTTTTTTTTTTTAAGTACTAACGTTTCTTAGTTTAAGTTGAAAAATTTTAACTTTCTGTTTCAGATTCATAAATACAAAGTCACAAGACATTATACTGTATGTATAAATTTGACATTGATATATATACACTGGAAGTTTATTAAATAACAAAACAAAATGGTCCACATACGTATTTTCCTCACTGCGGATCTGACTTAAAATAAACCCAGTAACATTAGAACACGAGTTAATTTGTTGCATTCTGTTTTTACCGCATGTGTTGTAGTGGGGCTTACCGTATGCACAGCACCATTCCAATTAAACACGCTGCTGTCCATGGTGCTGAAAATGCACTGCGTTTAGAGGATCCTCAGTTTTGATTGACAACTAGGTTGCACTCCAGTGTTTAGGAAACAAGTCAGGTTCATTGTTAGCCTGGACAGCAACAGACACACTTTCAAATTAATCTAGCTACAAGAAGTTGATACGGTGATCTAATGTTGAGGACATTTCTCATGTTCTCATGATCTCATGATTCTCATGACTCACTCTCTTTCGCTCGATCCTATTTCATTGAAATTGCAGCAATAATAGCTTGTATGAGGAACTGTGGGTTGGAAGGTACAAGGTGATTTAATGTACACTGCCATTCCTGATGTTTTCACATCAATAGCGACAATTTACATGTGGAATAAAGACTGTGTGACAAGAGTGCTAATATTGCTTTATATCTAAATAGACTAAAATCTTTACAGAACTTTACAAATCAAGCACAACAATAACACCACTGTGAGGTGAACTGAATAGCATTAATTATCAATTACATTCTATTAAACTGGTGACAGGATCATGGGCAACCAAGGCTCATATATGCCGGTGCGAACCAAAGACTAGTGCCCTTTTTTTTCCCAAGAGGAAAGGCAATGCTGCACAAATTGCTGAAAAAAAAGTGCTGGCCATGATAGAAAAGTATCAAAACATCCAACATGGTATGCTCTGAAAAAACAAGTCCGATCCATGGAAGCTCCACCATGCACACTATAGCACGCAAAGGATCTGCTGCCTACATCCTGGTCCCAGACACCAGTGTACTCCATGTTTAATAAAGCCATGTCCAAGGGGCCAAAACTACTCAGATGGCATAAGAGGAACCTACACAATTTTAGATATAATATTTTGGGTTTTATTGTTATGTCTGATTGGTGAACAATACATCCTGTATGTTTGTGGCAAAAAGATGCCTGACCATAACACTCATGTTTTTTTAAACATCTCATTGCAGCTTTAGTCCCCCTTTGCTGTTATAATAATCTGCACTCTTTTGGGAAAAAAAAAACCCGTGTTGTGGCTGTGAGGATTTGCTTATTCAACCACAAGAGCATTAATGATGTCGAAGCCTAAGACGTAGGGTGCAGTCAGCATTTCAATTCATCCCAAAAGATGTCAGAGGGGTTGAGGTTGGGCGCTGTGTGGGCAACCTAAGTTCTTTCACCCCAACCTTGACAAATCATTTCGTTATAGACCTGACTTATAGACTACATAGGAGCCTTGACATGCTGGAACAGTTTTGAGTCTTAGTACCAGTGAACTGGGAAATTGTAATGCTATAGGATACAGAAACATTCTACAGATTCGTGTGCATTCAACTTATGTCTACTTTATAGTGTATGCATTAGATTGTAAATATCTTTTAAAGCTATATATACAGATAGATAGATAGATAGATAGATAGATAGATAGATAGATAGATAGATTAATCCTATGGTTTACAGAGAATGGTAACATTTGGAAGGTAGAGTCAGAATTTGACATAAACAGAATGAAAGCATGGATCCTCCCACCTTAGATCAATGGTTCAGGCTGCTGGTGGTGTAATTGTGTGCGGGATATTTCCTTGGCACACTCTGGGCCCCTTAATACCATGTCGCTGACCATGTCCAACCCTTTATAACCACACTGTTCCCATCTCCTGATAGCTACTTAAAGCAAGATAATGCGACATGTCACAAATTTAAAAATCATCTCAAATTGGTTTCTTGAACACGACAATGAGTTCACTGAAATCAAATGGCCTCCAGAGGAACATCTTTGGGATGTGATGAAACAGGAGATTCACATAATGGACGTGCAGCCATCATGTCAGTATAAACCAAAAATTCTCGAAGGAATGTTTCACACACACACATGCACACACACACACACACACACACACACACACACACACACTATAGGCAGATTATACATCTGAGAGACCAAAAGTGGAAACTTGGTGGACCTTTTGGACCTATGAACTTACAATCAATAGTTCAATGCCTTAATCTCAGAGCTACCCCTGTCCCTATTTTGTGGTCATACTGTAATGGACAATAATAGAAACACATCATATTTCAGGTCAATTTACATCAAAACATTAATCATAACAATATAATAGCAAATTCTTTGTTTAGGAAATAACAACATTCCCAGCCTTCCACGAAATAATTATTCGAATGTGATCAAATCAAATGATTGATAAGTAGTCAATCATTTTTACAATTATAAATACAGGCATAATAGAAAGTGCAGGGCCAGTGGTTACACGCAGATTGTGCTGACCAACACCAGTCTGTAGTTAAGTGTCTCTGTAGGACAAAATGAAAGAACTTTACACTAATGAAGTAGAAAATGTGCGCCTGGCCCATTTTTTAACAAAGACAGGAAGTTAACAGCTTCTGGAACTAATGTAAAAGTATAGAATTGTCTACGTCCTTTGTTGTTCTGTACAGGAGCACTGTCTTTGTTTAATTCACTCCCTTCTCTGAGCTCCTCCATGTGGAAGAAATAAGAAAAGTCATGGTCCAAGGCTTTGTGTAGACAACTGTTGTTGTTGTTTTTTTCCCTAGTATTCAGTTGCCACTTTACCCTGGTTAGGTGGGTCCTGAGCCAAACCTGAGAACATGTGCATGAGGCAGGATTATAGCCTGGATGGAATGCCAGTTCTCACACACACACACATACACACACACACACACACACACACACACACACACATTCAGACGACATAGCATAGAAAGTTAACCTACTTACATACAGTATTTTTGTACTCTACTGTATGCAGACATGAAGAACATGTGAAACGCTAAACAATATATATAGGCACAGTATACAGTATATTGCTTTTAGTATTATACGGTTACTTCTATAATATATAATTACATTGCACTGAATATTGATGCACAGTATTAATTGATCGCTTTCCTCAAGTCACACACTGAGGATGTGAAAGTCAAATATTTGCTAAAATATACAGTATGTGATGACACAAAAAATCTTTTGTCACAATCACCTTGGATTCTGTTGACGATGTTGATCCAGTACAATTTAAAAAGGTTCATAAAATGCAGCGTGCATGCTGTATGGAAATCTCTGATGCTCTCAGGAAGCAGCGAGTCCTTGGAGTGCAATGAAGGTTAAACCCCTTTTTTTTCACAGCACTATAAGATAATTTTATCGCTCGTTCTTCCCTCCAAGGAACGGCCATGGATCTGCAAACACCACAGAGTTATCCCCTGCAGGGCGTTGGCGGAAAAATGTGATGGGTGATTTGAGCCAGAGTGTGTCACAACACCAAGGACTAATAGCTGACTATGAACTCCATTATGTTTGTTTGACTTCTGTCCACTGTACCGTCTAGCCTTCTGTGGCCTGGCTGCTCTGGATGAGTGTTAGACCAGCTGCAGTAAACAACATGCTCGGTTGTGATATTTTAAATGAAGTGAGCATCCTCCGTGTTAACCCCGGGCATATGAAACTGACAGAGGAGGCAGCACCAGCAGCAGCAGCAGAGGAAGGGAGTGGTGTCGAGGATCCCAGCGCTTTCCCACCCACACACTTATGTTTGAATGAGACGTGTGACGGTATGCATCCAAGCTGCCGTCTCGGGTTAATTCAAAAAAATCAACACCCCTTCAATTTCACCCACCGTTCGACCTTGCAAGTGACTAATCTCACCAAAAACGGGGCTATAGCACATTTTCTCTACGTTATGCAATCAACAAGAGCATACAGATGAAAGGAAGGAGAAAAGGTAGAGGGTGGAAGTTGGAAAGTAAAGAACATGCTGGTAATAAAAAATAAATAAATAAATAAAAACATTAGGCAGCCAGGTGTGGAAGGGAGCCAGTGTTTTTTCTCTCTTTCATTCTCTCCCACTGCATGCTGGGAAGAATATGGCTGAGACAGACTAACAGTGAGCACAGGGAGAAACACTTTCCTAGGCCAGACTGGAGGTGGAGGGGGGTCTTTCTGGAGCACACAGCTATAAAAAGCAAACAGTAATCATGCCAAGCTCTGATCAAAGAAAGCCCCCCCTCCCACACACACACACACACACACACACACAAACAAGTACACTCACATATCCAATGAGACAAGCTCAGAAGGGTACAACCTTTTTTTCTAATGCTTGTTAGTCATTCATAATTAAAGTAATTCGCATGAAACAGGGAAGAAGCGCAGTGAAGCGTACACATCACTAGTACAAAGGATTGAGGCTTAAAGCCCAACAGTGCACGCCGCGATGCAGAACCTTCCATCTACACGTGCAGAATGCTGCCAAATGTGAGAGCCAAAATTTAAGCCTGGTTGCGCACAAGGTCCTGGATGAAATTTGAATATTTTTAATCACTTTTAATCTACATTATTAGAAAATGATTAAAGATGCATAATAAGCATGCATATACATATACATATACATATACATATAAGTTCCACTGCTGTAAAACTTTAATATAGTAAACCTGCATTCATTTCAAACCTGGCTGGAGGTAAACTTCTTCTTTTTTTTTGATTATTCTGAATGAAGGCCACTGAAGATTTTCCAGCCTTTTTATTATTGCTATTCCCTACCTATGCCGCCCTAAAATTTCCTGTGTTCCTTCCGCGGTAATGGCAAGGTACCTTCAGGTCCAATCCATTTACCAGCAGGAGCATTTTCATATTTGTGAGTTAAAAGAAGGTGTCTGTCTGTTAGTTTGTTCTCTCCATGGAGACAGATGGGGATTAAAATCAGAGTTTGCCTAGGGCTACGAGGGATTTTGGGACAGCACACACATCTAATTATTATAACAGCAGCACAAAAGAGAGAGAGAGAGAGAGAGAGAGAGAGAGAGAGAGAATGAAGAATGCGGAGTAAAGTGTGTTAGTATGGATGCCGCATCCTTTCTAGCTAAATACTGTAAGTATTTTAAAAAATGTTATTGAGATATACAGTATATACAGTACTGATCAGCCATACCACTAACATAATCACCACCAGGTGAACTGGATAACACTGGCAAAAAAGTCAATGCTGGCTATGATGGAAAGGTATTAGAACATCCAGTGTATCATAGCCTGCTGTGTAAGGGCCTTAGTAGGGAAAGAGTTTAAGGTCATTGACTCCGCCTCCAAATTTCCCAGATCCCAATCCAATTAACCAACTGTGAGGCACGCATGCCTGCTCCACAGAGGATCCACATCCCGTACACAGCACCCAAAGGATTCGCCGCCAACGTCCGGTTGCCAGACATCACAGCACACACACAAAGATCATAGCCATGCCCCGACAAGGGGAACCTAAAATCTAGAAAATTTTAATGTCAATTGTTTGTATGTATATGTCAGGGCTGATATATGGTACTGTATGTAAGCATGCTTTTTTGAAACGAAAAACAGGATTTTGCAGGTACCAGTCTATAATGCCTCTCGTTCCAATTATACACTGAATATGTTCTTATTTTCCAAGTGATAATCCATCAAATATTTTTAGCCACAAAGACAAGTAACTCTATGTTTAATTCAGCAGCGGCTTGTGGCCATAAAGTTCAATGTGGCAAGACGACATTAACTAGCACATAGCCGCAAACAAATAGCCCCAAAAAGCTGAGAGCTTATAATACTTATATGCTATAGGCTACTATCTAGTAACCCCAACAGCATGCAGTCATCCAGCATACAGTCAAGGAGCTTATTTTGAGTGGTGTTTATGCCTTATTCCTGTTGGATTGTTTTGGTATATGCTTATGACAGAATGGGAAATAAAGATTGAATCGTCTTTATGGATAAAGAATACACGACTAGACATGACTATTACAATAAGCAAAAAACAATAAAATTGGGGCATGGCGGGGTGGGGGGGGGGTGGAGGTTGGAATCAGTAGATTGGCATATTTTCCTATAACTGTCATTATAAATTTGATGCAGGAATTGGAAGCTGGTTTCTGAAAGCGAAGAAGCTCCACCAGGCTTTGCTGTGAGAAGTGTAAAGTAGCACGGTGGAGCTGAAGTGCTGAGCCTCTGGGATCTTTACAGGAGCAATGTCAAAAGCTCAGCCTTCGCTTTGTTGTGGAAAGGCAATAAGAGCATGAAATCAAGACTCTGTGTATCAGCTGCTGCTTTTCACCGTGCCTGTCTGCCTAAGCAAGAGAGGAGGAGAGAGATTGGCTGAGGGCAACCGCCACCAGCTCTCTGATCTCCATGATGATATGCGGGCCTCAACTCACGGCAAAATGTGGGGCCGATCTCGTGATGCTCCAGTCTATTGTTCTCTTTTTCGTTACCCCTCGCTGTATATTTCAACCATAGACACAGAAGACATCACAATGAAATTTCTCTCCAAATGGATTATATACAGAAGAAATGGTACTTAATTATATATGTGGCATTTCCATTTTAAACGCATAAGCCTTTATGACACCTTTATAAGCCCCTAATGACAAAAAGGGGTGAAGCGTAACAAATTACAATTACTCTCGTTACTGTAATTTAGTATTGTTTCCCTACAGAAATTGTACTTAATTAAGTAGTTTAAAACAGATACTTTAGTTTTTTTGTTTTTTTTTACTATAGGTAGATTTTAATCACCGTTATTTTACCTTCAACTGTATGCTTCCCTCGTCCTGTTTTAGTACTTTGCTCATTGTTTATTAACAGGATCTAACTGTGAAAGATTATGGGGCTCGTAAGACAGTGGTCCTTAACCCTGGTCCTGGAGGACTCCCTGTCCTGCTCTATCACACACACTTTAACTCAGAAAAAGCTGCTAATTAGCTCTTTAGCTAAAGCGGCCATGTTGAGATCGAGACGGACAACGACAAGCTTTCTTTACATGTTCAGTTTTATGCTAGGTTAACATGTGTCATAAGGGAGACTTGTAATTCAATTACAATTAAACAGTACTGTTTGTTTGATGTTTTATGTTTACTAAAGTGGTTCTTTAGGACTGGACTGGTAGCATTGGTGAAAGTAGGTCGGTACAATCAATTTGTAACACGAGCTACAATGCTAATTATCTTCTAACACAAGGCTGAATCCCAAATCCCTCTCTAACCTCTGATCAAGGGAACTACTTAGGGTGTGGAACAAGAGAATCTACACCCCAAATTTAATCCGAGCTTTGGACCGGCATTACAATCAATGACTGGGGTTTGGTTCTTAGGTATATAGGTAGGTTGTTTTTGACAATTCTATGTAGGTCTCCTACAAACTAAATCATAAAGAAAAAATCAATTATGATTTTAATTTATCAATTAATCAAAACAAAAAGGAATACTAGTCATCAGTAATAAACAGTAAATGTATAATATTATACATTTCTATAATGTCTTGTTTAACATATCTATTTTTTATCAGTAAAGCTAAGTCAGTCTGTCACACTCTCAGAAGGCATGACATCGCACACACACACAGTCCAGAAATCTAACACCACATGGACTATTCTCTCTGCAGCAATCCCCTCATCAACTGCTGCTAAAAAGAACTTTCTGTTCTTTTTCCTTCTCCACAATGCTTTTTCATACAGTATAACTGCAGTACAGGTGTATAAAAGAGTGGCTTGGGACATAGGCTTTACAACATTATAACTGCTTTTGACTTAAGTTTTATCCTAAAATTACTCACCACAGGGCACTCTCACATTCTGCCATGAATGTAAAATCTTAAAAGATTTAAATATTTGCGCATGACAGTGCTTTAGTGGTGATGTCACATTAACACCGATACCAATTAATAAAATAAAATATAATTTGTAAGTAAATCCAAATGGAAACACACGCATTGCCACAATCACTAAAGTAACACTGAATCCAAAATTGAAATTATTAGCACCAATTTTATTATTATTATTATTATTATTATTATTATTATTATTATTATTATTATTAATATTATTATTACTATCATACTTATTAGAATAATTATTATAATTATTCAAAAGTTGATCAAAACAATAAACAAGTAAGTAACTAAACAGCTCCATCCAGAGTATATTCCTGCCCTGCACTCAGTGTTCCTGAGATAAACTGCAGATTCACCATCACCCTATATAAAGGACTTAGTATGGATTAATAAAGCAATTGTATTACGAAACCCTGAGATAGATCCAAGTAGTGCTGACTAATCAAAATTCAATTCAATTTAATTCAATTTGTATAGCATATTTAACAATAGACATTGGAACAAAGCAGCTTTACAGAAATAAGAAGTATGAATATATAAATTTGAAAAAAAAAGTATAAGGGAAAATGATAATTATAATAAAATTAGGTATAAAATAAAATTCTAATCTGAATTGAGCATCTATGTCATGCATTTTTCCAAAGACATGCACATAAATGTTAATAAGCAGTTATTTCCTGATCAATTATAACACTAATACCACCACCAGGTAAACTCAAAAACACTGATCACCAACTATTCTCCAGCAAATTAGTGAATGGATCTGATCACACATAAAAGCTAATGTAGCACAAATAGCTAAAAGAAAATTCAATGCTGACCATATAAAGGTACCAGTAAACGCATTCCCCTACAACCCGCTATACAGAGGACCCAGTAAGCAAAAAGCTCAAGGCCATCGACCCGGCTCCCAAACTCCCCTGATCCCAATCCAATCAAGGACACGCAGGATGCACTGGACAAACAAGTCTAATCTATGGAAAACTCCACCATGCAACCCACACCACCCAAAGGACCTGCTGCTTAACATCCCTCTGCCAGACACCACAGTACACCATCAGAGGCCCTGTGGGGCCACACCCACCCTGGTGGAACAAGGCGAATCTAAAACCTTTTTCATGGTTTTAATGTTTATGTTTTTAATGTTACAGTTGATCAGTTTCAAACTGTACTGTTGCTACGTAAAAAAAATAGTAGCGCTCCCAAGTAGTGAATAATTAGACACTTTTGTATTCTTTATTCCTGCACTTTGTGTGTCTTGCCAGTCAGAGTCTAATTAGCATGTGCAGTTTGTAGGCAAATTACATCAGGTGTCAGTGTTGAGCTATTTACATCCAGCATCAGACATATTAGATATTATCGAATTGAACAGCTTATTATTAAAAAAGTATCAACACTTTATACACCTCTACTCATGTCTGTTGGATTAAGCAATAATAATAATAATAATAATAATAATAATAATAAAAAGGGAAAAGAGAGAAAAAAAAGTTATTTATATTTGTGCACTTTTCTAATATATTCTAATATTATACACTTCTCCTTTTTCCCTAAGTCCCTAGATAGTGGGACTTAGTCCACACAAAATACAAGGCTCTGACCTGGTTTATCATTTCGCATCTGCTCAGAGGACGTGTGCATTTGTCTTACAGCGGTGTGAAACATAAACAATAAGGGCGTTTCAGTATTCACCATACATCACAGGCAGTTTATTGTATCATCACCGATGGATGCCGGCTGGCTCCAAAGTGATAAACTGCATCTTTACATGAGCACCAACAGCTTGGTATGAATATTCAAATGTATTGAAAGCACACAGTTAAAGATTTCCATCCTTATAATTTACC
This sequence comes from Clarias gariepinus, assembly GCF_024256425.1. Classification (NCBI taxonomy): domain Eukaryota; kingdom Metazoa; phylum Chordata; class Actinopteri; order Siluriformes; family Clariidae; genus Clarias; species Clarias gariepinus. The sequence continues at coordinate 12,200,852 of NC_071126.1, read as the reverse complement.
AAACAATAGTATAACTGTTGCAGTTTGTGCAATCTAAATAATGACAGCCAAATTTAAAATACATGAGGATAAAAGACGTCTCCCATTCTGTTTGTTCGTTCATTTTTTCAAAACCTTTCACATGCTATGCACGGGAGGATTTAGAGTACTGAAGCTTGGTAATTAGTTGCAAAATAATAGAAATAGCAATATGGCTTTGTGCAATTATTTTGTCTCAACTGAATGCAGTGTGTTTTTAGGGAATATAGCGTTTGTTATGTATGTATTTGTTTATATATATGAATATATACATATATACATAAAATAATCATAATCTCAATATTTAAGTTATTAAGTTTATTATTATTATTATTATTATTATATTAAGTTTATTAACTTAGACAGGGGGAGGTTGTGTTAACGGAAACATTGAAAAACATATGCATCTAAGCGACTCTAACAAGAGCCAAATTGTCAGGGCTAGGCAGGTCTTTAAAACGAAAAATCCTGTGGCCTAAGTAGTAAAATTAAAACCCTAAAAAAGTAAAGTAAAGTAAAAACCCTAAAATAGGCTTGTGTGCACCCAAAGGTCAACGTTATGTGCGGGGAGATAAGACTAGCCCATTTGATCTGATCCCACAGAAGAGCTACAGGACCACAAATTTCTGAAAAAGTAAATACTGCCTATGATGGAAAATCATCATGCCACACAATGCATTGCAGCTTGCAAACAACCTCGCAACTTCTAGTCAAGGACCTAAAGGATCTGGTGTTAGAGTCTTGGTGCCAGACACTACAGCACACAGGTATTGTGGTGTGCATGCCTTAACGAGCTGTTTTGGTGGCACCAATGGGAACTACCCAGTATAAAGCAAGGGATTTAATGATATGTCTGATAGGTGTAAAATTTAAAAAGTATCATTAGTTGCACACTGTATAACGATCCACACTGTATAATGATCGGTTCTCCCTGTTAGTGTTAATCATAATATAGTTGGGCTATGTTAGGATCAATAACTGGGTTTTGACAGTCATGCTCAGTAAGAATTGAATAGTACTTTACTTCCAAAATATTGCAGATTTCATCAGGAGCTACTGAAGTTTGATTCATTAAAATCCAACAAATCGCAAAAAAAAACAAACAAAAAAAAAGAACCATGTGGTCCAATTTAGATTGTTCTGAATGACTTTATATTTAGAACCTCCTCAGTCCGAGCATCCAATATCCACAACTATTTTTTGTTTAAATGTTTATTGGCTTTTTTAATAGTTACTTTATATTAACTGTCCCACTTCACTACACACTTCTATACAACTGTTTCTTTACAATTGGTAAGTTACTCCCTTGAGGAAAAGTGTCAGCCCAGTGACCCAGTCAAAATGACAATTTCTTACTAAATACTGTATTTTATATATTTGTCATTGATGCATAAGAGATAATATATATATATATATATATATATATATATATATATATATATATATATATATCATTATCATTACAAGAAACTAATCAGCAGCAGCATGGTATGTATGTGGAAGTCCAATACAAACTGTAGCTGATTATTTTCTTGAAAGAGTAAATTATGTATAAATATACTGCAATTTGACATTATGTACAATTTTGTAATTATTTAAGAAAGGCATCTAACATTTAATGCCGTGGAATATTTCTGAAACAGTTTGGTTCCTGATATCATAGACTGTACATTATAATGTACATTACGTCGCCTTAAGTAGTGCTTTCCTACCTTTTTTCCTCTCCTTTGTCAATAATATTGTATATATTTAAGATGGGGAAAAATTGATTCAGTAATGAATCGTGATTCTTTTGTGTGCCGATTCATGTCTCGCCGCATTGACTCCGAAATCAATTGTTTGTTAGTTTTTACATTTAGATGTATGATAGAGATGTACCGGTTGACCAGCCGGTGACCAGAACTGGCTGATTTTCAGCTTGATCAGCCATGACCGACCAGCCAAGGATATAACCGATTCTGTGCTGAATGCATGAGCTTCCGAATGCAGCAACAGAAACAGGTTTTTCAAGGGTTACATTTTTAAAACATTTCGCATGTTTAAAAGCCACAGATCCACTTTTTTCCAAACTATGCAAATAAATTAGTCTTAAATCCATTCAGTACACATGCACACACTAGTCTCTAATCACAACGAGCACTATTTAGTGTTGAATTGGACATTAGACGTTGCGTGCACCCACCCGTCTGCTTAACACGCACTTAAGCATTTGGAGGTATTTGAGGCAGTAATTAAGTTGTGAAGTAGGTGAATAAAGCTAAGACATAAAAATTTTAAATTAATGAAAGATTCCAGGTCTCAAAATTGTAACAAAATTGGAAAAATGTAATATCTGATACGGATATTTATAAAATCATGATACAAAATATAATATACAATATGAATCAAGTCTGCACCTAGGTTTTGTGATAATATCATTTTGGATGGTCACAGGTGATTCCCATCCCTATTATATGAATGCAGCGAGTCTCGAATGAGATAAAGTATAACTGCTGGACTGCAAACAACGCGCTCAAAGAAACAGTTTTGACTCAATATTGGGGGCTCTAGTCTCTTTTCAAAAATGGTTTATAAGCACTCTCTTTACAGCAAGCTTCACTATAGTGACAGTTATATGGACACAAGATGGCCAAAGGGTTGTGGACACCTGACCTATACACTCATACTGTACATCCCATTCCAGTGTCAGTCCCTCTTCTGGGAAGGTTATCCACTACATTTTTGAGCATTGCTGTGGTCAGTTGTGGCCATTCAGCCCTAACAGCATTATTGAGGCCAGGTGCTAATGTCAGGTGAAGAGGCTTAGGGCACACTCAGCATTTCAGGTCATCCCAATGGTGTTCAGAGGGCTTGAGGTCAGGACTGTAAGCAGGACACTAGTGTTCTTCCACTCCAACTTTGGTAAACCATTTCTTCATGGAAGTCGCTGTGTGCACAGGGCATCGTCAAGCTGAAACATATTTGTTTGTCACTTAGTTCCAGTGAAGAAAACTCCAATGCTTCAGTACACCAAGACATTCTATACAACTGTGTGTTTCCAGCTCGGAAGCAACAGTTTGGCTTAAATTGTATCAGACAGACTTAGACAAGACTTAGATTATATCAGTGTCCATCAAGTCACATCTTTGTGAGTTTGTCACCGTAGAAACAATTCTGTAGCAGAAAAAGTGCTTTAATATAAACTTGTGAATTTGACTTTCAGCCATGTGAGTTATGCTGTTATACGAAACTAATCAGCACCTTCTGAGAAATACTCTTCTTTGGAGCCTTGTGAAATAAATGTCATTATTAATAATTCCTACTAGGAAAGTTATTTTAATTCTATATATATTATTGCATTAAATCACTTTAATTACAATGTAAAAGGTCAGTGGTGAAAACCTGAATGTATAGTCTGACTGATCTGAATTATATCTTATTTATATATAGGAAATACATGAAATAAGCAACAGTTTGTTTTTCTGTTAAATTTTTTTTTTTCCCTAAATCGTCTAAATTTTACTGGTCCAGGATACAGGGCACGGAATGTGATACTACATTATACTATCTACCAACCAAATATAGAAAAAACCTGTGTGCTGTTTATTATGCAGCAACTGGAATGTTACAACAAAACACTTGTAAAGTTTGCAATCTCCTTTCGGACAGGTGCTAGTTCAGTAAAATTCATCTCCAAGAAAGGGATCAGGGAATTTAGCATTAATATAAGTCATATGGCTTGTTGAGGGGGAAACACTATGCAGGCAATGGGGACATGATGCAAAACTCCAAGCAGAGCTCAGAGCGTAATAAACCAGCACTAGCTGCTGTGCCATGATGACAGCACCAGGCCTTTGTGTGGTTATAAAATAAACTATACTGTTAAACTTTAATGTTAAAGTTTCTTAGGTACATAAATGGTGGCGATTTAGAGGAAAATAATTGGTTCTAAGCAGCAGGATCACATAACATTCTCCCGAACTGCCATTTCCCTACTACAAGCAATATAGAGTAGAATGCAACGCATGCATAGACCTGACCAACTAAAGCAACCTCAGATCCTAATGTTGCCTCCAGAGGCAGAGTGCAGTGGACACTGTGCATGATGGGTGCACCCACTGCCTTGGAATAGACTTAATCTGAACTCATCAGACCACATGACCTTTTTTTATTGCTCCAAAGTCCAACCATTACGCTGCCTAGCAAACTGAGGCTTTCCCCCAATTAGCCTCACTAACAAGTGGTTTTCTAATGGCCACACATTTGTTAAATCCTAAGTACCCAAGGCATTGTGTTTGTGTGTGTGCGTGTGAGTGTGTGTGTGTGTGGTGATGCTCCTACATAGCCCCGATTTCCAACTCTTGATTTTTTTTTTTTTTACAATACAACTTCCCCTAAGCTTCACAAGTGTTTAAGTGAACTCTGATCATCTGCATTTGTGATTTTGTTTGTTTGTTTTTCCGACCACATTTTTTATCAACATTCCAGAATTTCAGGAATCTCCATAGTTGTACTGCATGATGCAGTCCAAGAATTTGACTTTTCTAGAACATAGTAACATATTTTCCATGTCAACAGGAAACATCGAACATCTTCAGGTTGTTTAAGAAATGAAGAGGTACTCTCTCCATCAGTTAGGGTTAAAATAATTTCTGAATCATATTAATTACTGCAGCAATTAGCGAATCAAAGAGTCTTAAGGATTTGCTTATTTAAATCCTAAGTGTAACTTTTTTTGTTCGGGGACTAAAAATGTGTAACTCAATGCATCTATGAAGTATAAAAAAAATTTGGATCAAACAATTTTGCTATAAAGTTCATGCATTGAGTATTGAGTATAGTTATGCATTTTTCACCAAATATCTGCTTTTTTCTCCTCAAGGGTAAATATATTAGTATGTTTTAAAAGCACAGTCATTTCTGGGGGCAAATGTACAGTATATTAATATAGGTGATAAAATCAGGATTTCCAAGAGGTTCCCTATATTAATACTAAGTAGAGTTTGGAGAATAAAATCGATTCAGCGTGGAATCATAATCCTTTTGTGTAGCAATTCATGTATGCAGATTTTAAAATCTTTTTGTTACATATGCTTGCATGAGGTCGCACAGTAGTGAAGCACTGTCGCCTCGCACCTCCAGGGTCAAGGGTTCGATTTCTGCCTCCAGTGTGTGCATGGAGTTTGCATTTTCTCCCCGTGCTTGGTGGGTTTCCTCTGGGTACTCAGGTTTCCTCCCACAGTCCAAAAACATGCAGATTAGGCTAATTGGTGTTCCCAAATTGTCCGTAGCATGAAAATTAATGTGTGCATAAGTGGTCTGCAATAAATTGGCACCCTGTCCATGATGTACCCTGCGTTGTGCCAGAAAGTTTCCCGGGATAGGCTCCAGGTTCTCTGCGGCTCTGTACTGGATAGGCGGTGTAGAAGATGAATGAATGAATATGTTTGCATTTGAGGTGATTAAATGTTTCCACTCCTCTATACTTGTATGTCTAAAATACTGACATACCACAGCATCTTTGCTAAGTTTAGAATTTAAACAAAATCAGGGGAAAAATTTATTTGTGATATTTTTTAAATCATGATACTTACAAAATTTTAATGCAAATCAGTAGCTAGATTTGCCAATCAGGATTATATTATATCATGTGGCGCAAGGTAATCTCCATCCCTAAAATTAAGACAAATGTCTTTGTAGCATTTTATATTTTTATTGTGTATTACAGTATGTATAACGATTCGAGAAAACTGTGACAGGCAAGTTACTTATACACCATAAATGTTAAACCTTTGTAGATACCTGTCCATCAAACCCATATGCATTTTTCACTAAACTGTTACCATAAAACTGGAAGCATAAACTTGTATAGGATGTTATATATAAAACATTATAAATTCTTCCACTATAACTGAGGGGCCCAAACCTGACCCAACAGGACAATAGTCCTGAGCTGATGTTCTGCACAGAGACCGGATTCAACTTTACTGAAATGAACCAGTTGGAAAACCAACTGCCTCCCAGGCCTCGCCAACCGACATCATGGTCCGATCACTTAACATCTTGCAGGTTGAACGAGTGCAAATGGCCATGGTGACGATCCAAAATGGAATAACAAGCCTTCTAAAAAGCATGGAGGTTATTACAAGAGCTATATGGTCAGGTGTCCACAAACATTTCCACAAATAGTTCAGTTAGGCAAAAAAAACAACAAAAAAAAGGTAACTGTAATCACTACTTTGATAATTTTTCTGCTGTTGCTATCACTGCTAATGATATTATTACTCAGGTTTGTGAGTATTAAAAGTTGTTCGCCTACCGAGTCCAATTACGCCGTGCTTTTTCCACACAATGAATCTGACGTTTGACGTTCTCAAAGAGCTTGCAAGTGTTTGGGGGTTTAATCACATGCATAATCGCACTGTCACATGTGCACTAATGGAGTCTCTTCTGTGCCTTGATGAATCTGCTTACATTTATTTGATGGATCAGACTACGGACACTTGCACAAAACCTATTAAATCATGTCCAGCCTGGCCTACATACAAGCTGAAACATTGTAGTTCTCCAGAGTGAAAGGTAGCTGCATAGCCAAGCATGTTGCTGTCTGACTAGCCTGTGCAGATGAGTGAGGAGGAGAACGGAAAATACGAGAGGCGGGGTAAAAGAAATGATATGTTTGCAGCCATTTCGTCAGTTGTTTATCATCGACATTTGAAATTTTAAGGCTTTCTGAGACTGTCAGCACACTTGACTCGGCCTTGCTCCGTGCTTGTTAGAGCTGCTTAAAAGCCTGATTGCTAGCGAGATAATGAGCTCTTCAAGTTGCCTGGGAGATTATTATTGTTTTGTTTTGTTTTTCTTGTTTTTTATTTATTAATTCTTTTTTTTTGCGCAGCGCTTATTCTATCTCTCTTGCCCAATGCTTGCATGGGGTGATGAGGACTCTCGGGTTGCAATCACTTCGCATTCTCTTCAGCGATTTATTCCCTGGCACGTATAGGATGGGAAAAACAAGGAAGTTGGGGTATGAGTAGGAGTGTGCTGTGGATTTTGTCACCATGACAACAGACATCACTTCAGACAGGAGCTGCGCATGGAAAGGATGTGTAGGACGTGTGGGAGCGACACAGCGGAAGTGTAGCATGAGACGGCGAATGAGTCTTATGCCAAACGCTCGCTCGACCATGTCATCAGCAGATTCTTAATCAACAAGGGTCCTCCTACAGTACAACATCGCAGTGGAGTGAGGGTCAATCATCTGAAGACAAACATTTGGTCTTGGAAGTGTTAATAAGCAGCAGTGTTTTATTAACAAGGAAGTATCACTCACTAACGTCTGTACCGCTTTGACCTGTATAATGGGTCACGAGGGGCCTGGAGCCCATCCTACTGTAGGAGCCTTAGGGCACGAGGTGGGGTACACCCTATTCAGGGTGTCCATCCATCGCAGGACACACACACACTCATTCGCATACTACAGGCAATTTTAGTACGCCAGTTAGCCTAATCTGCATGGAAGGATTAAAGAAGTATATTAATTAAAACTTTAATGTATGTAAATATCAACCTGGAACAGACAAATGACCGGAAATTCACTTAAAAGCTTTTCTCACCTTATCGATCATAGAGACAAGACATGTCCATCGATTCTATCCAGTGCAAATGCAGGTCCTAATTTTTCAAACAAACCAGAATATCAACTTGCAGGAAGCTCCTTACATCCATCAAGCTGGAATTAATGCTATTTTTCTGAAATATTTATGAGAAATATTTTGGACTGAAGTCCTCATTACACAATTAAGTAGCAGCAAGCCACATAAAGCTCATATTCATTACACAGTAATTTCCACATAAATCCTCGGCAGAAATGTCGCCATAATCATTTCAAAGCCATCTGACTCAGCCAATGAGCGAAAGAACCCCGATCAGTCTTTAGCATGGCTCTGCATGCGCTAGTAGTCTGCTTAGTAAAGTTCAAGCAGGCAAAATAATTTTAATATTTCGTTTCTTTTCATTACTGTAGGAAATGTGAGGGTCTCAATCCAAGGGAATTGATAAAGGACTCTGGAGAAGGCTCTGGAAAGCAACAAAGGCTGCTTTAGTTTCACCCGTCGAATACATTTGCATAGCTTAGAAGTCCAGCATCTGAAGCAGCTCCTGAAAAGATATCCAAGTAGCTGCATTGGGTTCAGAAGGAACCAATAATGAAGAAAAAAAAAAGGATTGGTAAGACTTTTCAGCACTTAATAGGAACACGAAGATCCTGACACCTTAAAAATAATGAGGGGAAATAAGGAAAGGGAGAGATCTACCATCCCTCCCTTTATTGACCATAACATTTGACTATAGAGTGTGTTTCTTTTTTTTTTGTCAGTTGTTTTCCTGCGGTGTTTTTAGACGAGTTATCCACAAGACTTGTTTATGCTATGTCAGAATCCTCTCTGAGAACAAACCTCTGAAGGTCTGCGCACACAGCCAGCAACATTCATGGAACAGCAGGAAGCCAAAAAAAAGAGCAAGCGGGATTAGGCGAATGTGTATGTTTTGTTGTTGTCTGATAAAACGCAAAAGGCAACAGCCTTCAACAGAGATGGCAGATGTTGCAGTTTTCACTGTCGTATAATGCACCCTCCCGGACGCTCAAGGTGCAACTAGTTGAAAGCACTTTAAATCGGCCACAAAACAGGCCTGTCTGACGTGTTGAGGCACGGACTCCACTAGACGTCTGAACATGCGCCATGGTATCTGGCACCAAGCCATCATTATCAGATCAGATTAGTTGTGAGGTGCAGTCTCCATGGATCAGACTTGTATTTCCAGGACATTTCCCACAGGTCTGGAGAATTTGGGAGGCCAAATCGAACTGAGTGTTGTGTTTCTCAAATACTTCTTGAACCATTTTCACAGTGTGACAGGGCACACTCTCTGGCTGGAAGCAGCCAATGCCATCAGGGTATACTGTTTGGGGTTTCGGATGTACTTGGTCAGCTACAATGTTCAGGTGGGTGGTATGTGTCAAAGTACCGTACTTGCTGGTGTTCAGTGGTACCTTGACCACGGCTATTCAACAAAAATGACTGCTGAGTTCCAGCTGAATTAATACTTAAGACGTCTTGCACCATTATATTTTACATTATCATATATGAGCTCAGGAGCAGTGAAGGCTATAGAAGACATTTAAAGGGTTAAGAAAGCTGAGTTTTTTCTTTGTATTGATTTAAACTTTTAAACAGCATTTATGGATTTAATAAATGTACATATGTATGAACATGTACAGTATACACAAAGAGAACAGTCTGAAGATTGGGTTAAATATTAATTCCAGTTGACTGACGTGAATATAGAAAAACACCCAGTTGTATTTTATTTTATAGTACTCTCCTGGATTACTACTTGGATCAAATTTGTTTTTCCAGAACTTCCCATAAATGCTCGATAGGATTGTGATCTGGGGAATTTGGACACAGGGTGAACAACATTCAACTTTTTTTCCTGCTGGCCCCAGTGTGCGGCAGGCTGTGATGCACTGGCTGTTCTGATACCTTGCTTTTTTGTTGTTGTTGTTGTTGTTGTTGCATTGGCTTTTTTGTGGGATCAGGGTGCGCTGGCCTTTGGTCCCCACAGACGAGGATGGGCCTTGGGTGCCCATGACACCAATTTACTGGTACATCATTGATAATCAAAGTTCTACACTTCACACTGGTGACATTTATGGCTGATCAGTGTATATACTGTACCAACAACTGACTCTGTTTGAGTCTTTCTATACACCTTCTATATACTCCTGCACAGTAGAATCAATACCAAGACATAGTAGAATAGAAAATCATCGTAGACAAATAGAAAATCAATTCAATACAATATAGCTGTGGCTGGATTATGATAAAAAAATTTAAATAATAGATTAGGAATAAAAGCATTGGCTAGGGACGAGCCCTAGCCCTCCATTAAAAAAAAATTAAACACAAAGTACAATAACTAAAACTTTGCAATGACACTGCAGACTGCATGGAGGCTCATAGCTGCATTTAGCAAAAGAAAAGTTGTGCATTAAAATGTAACAAAATTAAAAATGGCTAATTAAATATTTGCTCTAGCTAAGCTTCGGCTGGTGTGGTACAGCACTTTTTAATTTCCTGCTGTTCTGATGTTTGCCAGTTGGTCTGTCAGTCAGGTAGCTCTGTGTAGAAAAATTCCTGAATCCTGCATTCTGCAATATCATGTGAGGCCTCGTGTGTACAGCTATGGACTCCCTAATCACCCACGATCATGCTGCAGGGAAAAACTGCCCGAATGCAGCACAGAGACAGTTACATTTAGAGCTGTAAGGTTTTCTGATATTGTTATATATTATTAACTTTCCCATGCCTCTAAACTTACACTATACACTAATAGCCCTTGTGCAGATGAATATACATGCAAATAGATCGTGACCCCTGGATCCATTTTGTCTAACTGGAAAAATGCTGATGTGCTTCATATCGCCCGTCTGTCTCCGCGTCTCTATATGACCATGTTAATGACAAAAGTGATACAGGGAACCTGGCCAAATCCTCTCTTTTCTGACAGTAAACAGAGAACTTGAGTCACATCATGGGTGTGTGTTTTGTCTTAACAAATGATAATTCTTTATTTAATTTTGAATCAATTTTAAACTTTACATCAACCAGGCATTTTATTTCTACACCTAGCTAGCATGCTAGTTACAGTTTGGTGTTTAAAATGTCAGCAAAGTTTAACAAGCTAATTACAATCAAGATATTTCCTCAATAAATTATTTGATACTGGAGGTTACCCACAGCTTCACCCACGTGCAGATCCTGATGCCTGTGAATGGAGTGTGTGGTCAACTTGCTGCCGCTCGTCACGCTGCTCCACCCGTGCTTTTGTCGTATGCACTGTTGCTGTAGACGCTCGCAGTCTGATCCAGTGGCTAAGAACTTATATACTTATACTGGTATATAGGTTACAGTATATGTAGCTTAAATATAGAAACGAATAACGTAATCAGTCATAAAGATCCTGGATCATGTGTCCAGAAAAGTGTGCGGGTTTCACTGCAGGCTCTAATTACTGGGGTTCTCCATGCCAGTACTGCAAACCTTTGGATTCAACTGGAAAGCTAATTCCCAAGCTGTTCTTCATTTAGAAACTGAAATAAAAAACGAAAAAATAACGGAAAAAAGGAGGCTCTTATCTTATAACCACACTATGTGAGTGTAAAGAGCTGATAACTGTTTAGGTGAAGCGAATAATACATTAACGGCAATTTCTACGCAGTTTGAATGCCCTGCCAGTTTAGAATGATTATACATTGAAAGTGTCTTTTAGCAACTTATCATAAATAAAATTCATCATAAAAAAATTCCCTTTCATTAGAATTGAAATGATTATCCAGTAAACACTTATCCACCAGAGCTATTCACAGGTAACAAAGGACGTTTAAAGCCAGTAAAAATCTTTTTTTGCGGTTTCAAATCATGTTATCTTCCAATTCCAGTCCAAATTCATTAGTGTTAGTGATTGAAAATCTGCCTAAAATGTGTTTATCTTATGTAGCTGGTCTCTAATAGGACATCAAGGCCAGACTGAGTTGTTACAAAAATGGACACACACACACACACACACACACACACATTACCAAATGAATATTGCAAGAGCAGTCAGGCTTTACATAGGAAGGTAAACAGGAAAGACAATCATCCATGTAATGCCATATTAAATCAGCTAGGGGCTGCAATCTAGCTGAATTCACTTGTTCTTATGTGTAACACTTTGGCACCGTGAACCGCAAGGAGGAAAGCAGAGACAGCCTCAACTAATGACAGAGCGCAACCGGATGGAGCAGGTAAACCGTTCTACTTTCCTATTAATACTTCGACTATTAATACTCTGTAAGCTTGATTGCAAGCCAGGAACATCCAATTGTAAAGAAGCCAACAGGGTGCTGCATTAGTAGTCAGCTGGTGTAAATTCACAGTGCATCTACAGTCTGCCAGAGGAGCTGCTAATATTCACACTCTCATTTCGTGGCTACAGCGGTGCATATGACCATGACCAGGCCACACCAATAAAGAGGACAGTCCAGTGGAATACATTAATGTTGTTTATAAAACAGTATCAAATTCTCTTTCACCTGCATCAGGCTATTTATAACTAAACAGTACATAAGTGCTTCGCCAAGAGAGGCTCAGACTCGCGCACCTCGCTGTTCTGTTTATCAGTGATGAAAGGCTCATTTTAACACAATCCAGCTAAGCACCTAGCATCATTTTGAACAGTTTGACAGCAAAATGTGATAATCACCATTTTTAGACTTTTACCAAATTTTGACCATTTTTTTTTTCTCTGACGCACAACGGTGTCTATGACAAAAAGGTTAAATTTAAAACGCATCAAAACCTTATTTTAGATGCTTTAAACTTTTACGTTTTAAGCAAACCACAACACGTAGCGGCTGCATTTATAAGCAACACAATGTGACAAGCCAATCGCAACACCCCATTCTGTCATGTGATCAGTAAGGCAAAGATCCGTGAGTGGTTTGAATGTGGGTTTTTCGAGAATGTTGAAGCCAAGAAAAGGGTGTTCACACTCTGTTACTGCGATTGCAGTTACTCCAGCAGTCCCATAGAACTGTACAGTATGTCTTACACACATTTTGGTAAATAAAATATTGTGTACTTTAAATGCTGTGTGATCACAACATTGTTGACTTAACCAAGCTGTGTGGATACTTTAGTGTAAGCTCCTAGATACGGTTAGTTTGTAGTGCAACCTTCTGTTTAACTTCCCAATCAATATAACTCTTTTTTCCTTATTGCTTCCACTATTACTAGGATTGGTATTGCTGCATTCGGGAGTCATGAAGCACTTACTGTAATTTTCCAAAAGAAAATTAAACAAATATGGCCACAACATTTAAAAAACAACTCAACCCATTTGTGTACACAAAGAAAGATAAGATACATATAGAGCTGATACATTTGCTTTGTCTGGTTCTGTCCACTATTACTGTAATGTTTTAAATCTTAAGGGATGACTGATGGCCAAGAGTTGGGATGATGTATGAATGGAGATTATACAGCATGCACAGTACCGTAGCTGTATAATAATATGAAGCTTTTCTCATGTACTGAAATGAAACTAAAACAGGCTGTAAACCGAGGTGTTGGTATTGTTCCTCGTGATCCTCAAAAATAATTAAAAAGGTTTTGTGTGCACCAAAACTCAACACTTTTTTTCCCCACTGATCTAATTTGCTGCCATTATTGTCTGTTTGTTGCTTACTACAAAATCATAATTAAAGCATGGGTTTGGGATTTTTTTTATAAAAATATAAAGTCAACAAGCATGTTATCGATACTAAATTGCATACTGACATTACCCCAAACACAATTGCAGCGTGATTTATCCATGGCGCCAACAAAACAGTGGGAGATAGAGTTATAGCTTTTTTGCAAAATCCACACAAATATCACACTGATATAAAAAACAGTTTTTGACGTTTTGCCATGTGTCTTTGAACACACCTGCGATTGAATGAAAATCGTTCAAATTGTCAAACTGGTTTGCAATACTTCTTGCTTCATTTGGAAAAAAAAAAACGCAAAAATTGTAGTGTTCTCATATTGTAGTCACACTGTTCATTTGGTCTTATATAGGGGCTTAAATCTCACCCTATAGGGCGATATACTGTAGGGCATATACAGTATGTAACACAATGGCATTATCTGTAACGGTTTAGCCCTTCAAATATCTCCATCTGCATTTGCATTTACCTTTTTACGGCCTGAAATCTTTTGTTTCTTTTAAATATTATACACATAAACCTCAATGCTTATTTTAATTTTTATTATTTTATTTATTTATTATTTATTACTTTTTTCCTTTCTTCCTGTAAATGACTGTAACCAACTGAGACTAAGTATAAGCAATTTCCCCTCTGGGATTAATAAAGTTCTTTGAATCTTAAATCTTGAAACACTCTCTACATAAACTAAACTAAATAAAAAACTGTAAGGTTTACATAGTTTTTAGGAATTATGATTTTGTTTTATATGTTCACGATTTCCAATCACCTGTAAATGATTTACTGAAAAATTAACACTGTTTATTTCATTTATGTTTGTTAAAAAAAAAATACTTCACTAAATAGAAACTAGACCACAGACCAAAAGGCACAACATTTGTATTATTTAACCCCCAAAAAGAAGATTTTCACAGAGATAGAATTTGGATTGTTTGTGTCTCAAGACATTGAAAATCGAACAATATATTGGTTATGAGCATTACCAGCAAAGTCACAGCTTCTAAAAAGCCCAAAATATGGAGCCTAACCAAGAGTCTTGTTATGTGCAGTCATTGCAAAAATGTAAAAAGTGCAAAAAAAGCTTTGTATTAGCATTAAACAGACTGTTAAATTAATGTTACTTATACCACACATCTTAGCTTTACAGAGACGTGATGAGGCTCTGCCTCGCAGTGACCACTTTCTCAGTCTGGTCTAAGTTTAATGTTGATGGAGGACTGCACTGAGGTATTCAGGCATGCAGCACATTAGGGAGTGTAGGGCTTATTGTAGGGTGAAACATGCAACATCGGTCACTTACCTCCCTTTAAAATATGCCAGTACTAAGCTCAGCATGTGCTAAGTAATCTACGTAATTTCTACACTTTAATTTATGATAATATTTTTATAGAAGCTATTCGTATAAAACAACAGGGTTAAATTTTACATATGTGTGTAATTATTTATTTTCTAATTTCTAATTTTCAATTTTATATTATATTTTAATATATCTCTCATATATATTACATTATACAACGTTTAGCTCCGACCGAGTAATCTGATTGGACGATAGGCATTCCAGAGGTGGTGACACAGAGCATGGAACCACTGAGATGTTTAACTATATGTATCGTTCCATGATATTAATTACACTAACTGTCAGCATGGGTGTACTGTAGACAGTACTAGAGAGAGTGGAGAGCAGCTGCCTGCCAAAACCTACATTCAAAACCAGTCAGAGAAGCATTTCAGCATGAAAACATCAAATAAAGTTGTCATCTTAAACAGCACTTTGTCTCCCTTTTTATTGCTTTTTAGGCGTTCAGAATTGTTCACAGCTAATGCAAGCTACAATGCTAACTAGGGATTGTACACCATACCATACATAGGGCACTAGATTTCCTTGGGTTTCAACCCCAAAACATGAAAGTTAGCAGATTCTAAAGCAAAATTTAGGAAATCTAAAGTGCACCATCTCTATGATTTATTCTCCTCACCTTTTAGCTACACAGTAACGCTAAGAATTTAAATCTGCTTTCACCCTTGTTAATTACAGTCTGCACTTTTGTGTAAAAACATAATAAAAATCAACTAAAAATAGAGGGTCTTAGTATTAGGCAAATGGACCACAAACTAACAACATTTTACATTGTGCCACAATTTATTTACCAAAAATGTATCCAAAAGAAAAAAAAATATGGAAAATACTAGTACCCCCTTTACTGCTTGTACAGAATTTAAGAGAGTATTTAGCAGCCAGGTGATGCTAATCATCTATTCTTACTTTGTCATCGGCAGGTGTGCAGACCTCTATAAAAGCAAAAAAAAAAAGGTTTGGGCAGTTTTGTGGGTCTGGAGCATTCAGGTGTGTGTTAACACAATGCTAAGAGGAAAAGCCATAAGCAGTGGTCTGAAATAAGCAATTGCTGCTGCACATCAATCTGGAAAGGGTTTTTAAACCTTTTCCAAACAATTTGGAGTTCATCATTCTGCAGAGAGAAAGATTATTCACAAGTTCAAAGCATTCAAGACAGTTGTCAATCTTTCCAGGATGTCCCATCACATTCGCCCCTAGGTCAGACTGTGCAATGCTCAGAGAAATATAAAAAAAAAACAAAAGCTACATCTCAGATCCTTGATCCGCAAGTGGAGCTACAAGCTACTGAATTATACGGGAGTACTTTTTCTTTTTTTGGCTTAACTTTTCCCAAAAACCCACAAGCTACATCTCAGACCCTACAGGCCTGTTAAATGTTAATGCCCATGACAGCACAATTAGAAGAAGACTGAACAAGTACGCTTTGTTTGGAAGGGTTGCCAGAAGAAAGCTGCTTCTGTCTAAAAAGAACACAGAAACACAACTATTTTTGCAAAACTGCATCAGAATAAAGCACAGGCTCCTGGAAAAATGTCCTATGGATAGATGTGACCAAAGTGGAGCTGTATGGCCTTAATGCCCAGTGGCATGTTTTGGGGAAAAAACAAACAGCACTTCAACAGGACCACTTAATAGCCACTGTCAAGCGCTGTGGTAGAGGAGTGATTATTTGGGGTTGTTTTAGCAGCCACAAGACACTTGCAGTCAACAAGTCGACCACTAATTTCTCTGTATACCAGATAATTCTAGAGGCAAACGTGAGACATCTGTGGAACACCTAAAGTTTAGTCGAAATTGGGTCATGCAATAAGACAATGATCCGAAGCACACTAGTAAATCTACATGAGAATGGATAAAAAAATAAAAGAATCAAGGTTTTGGAAAGGCCTAGTCAAAGTCCAGACCACAACCCAATTGAAATGCTGTGTGGGAACCTTAACAGAACTGTGTATATGCTAATTCTCAGAAACCTCAATGAACTGAAGTAATGTTGTAGAGAAGAAAATTCCAAAATTCCTTTACATTGATTTCAGAGTCGGATGAAGTTAAACAAGAAACAAGTATTTCAAGTTATTGCTGCTGAAGTTGGACCTACGAGCTATTAAATCATGGGGTACTTTGTATTGCCTATGTTTTTTAGTTTTCTTTTTGCCTTAATTTTGGCTAAATAAATAATGGCAAAGTGGAAAAAAGTTCCAAATATAAAGTAGGATATGTTTCTTTAAATCTATAACTGTCCAGTTCTGGTGAGCTTGTCCCACCGTGGCCTTAGATACCTGTTCTTGTCTGACAGGGGGACCTCTGGTCTTGTTTTTTTGCTGTTGTAGCTCTACGTCCTCAGGGTTCAATGTACCCTACTATGCATTTTGGGACGCATTTCAGTTCACTGTAGTTGTAAAAGGAATATTTTTAAGCTACCATCAACAATCATCCATGCATTCCTCCATCATACATTGCATTGCTGCAAAATGATAGGCTGATTAAATACTTAAATCAATGAGCAACAACCATTTTCTTTACTAGAAAATTCCTGAGTAAGTGATTGGATTTATCAAGGTCCTGTAACACAGAGATGACATAGATATAGGTCCAATGAAGTGGAAAGCCAAAAAATAAATAAATAAACGTATAGGCCAGATACCTGCAGTAAATGCCGAATCCTGAGTACCAATGTTTTTCATGTATTTGCACTTTAATTTTTACTGTATATAGTTGGGCCTTGATTTATGCTATTCATTAAAAATAGTGCTGCACAATTAATTGCATAAAAATCGAAATGGCAATATGGACCTGTGCAATTATTTAATTGCAAACGGTTGCACTTTTAAAGATAATATATGCATGGTGGGAAATTTATGTAAATTTTTTCAATAATTTAAGTAATTGTTTTTAAAATACTGTTAATGTGATAAATAAATATTGGCAAACATCCACTTAGTTAGATCATTTGTGCCTTTATTTGCTGTTAACCTGGATAAATGCGTCGGAATACAAAATGGTACATTTACTAGTTACATATCGCAGTTTATATTGCAATTGCAATGTCTATCAAAATAATAGCAATGTCATTTTTTAAGTTGAATTATGCAACTTAAAACTAAGTTAAAGAACTACAATGTACATGATTTCTATAGTTTACTACTCACTGAATGAGAACACTGACAAATTAAATATAATACACACTTGAAATTATTGTATCTAGTCAACTTGATGATTCAGAACATAAATGCCTAAAAACTTTACTGAAAAATAAACAGGTAAGCAAACAGATGTTCTGTTACACTTTGCATGCTTAAGAGATTTGGGATTTGGGATCTAATGGTAGCTCAGATTCTTACTTCCCTCTTGTTTGAATATGTCATAGGGAACTGGAAAACAATAGTGAAAACACCTAGTTGGTCAAAATAATAAGCTTTACTCAATTAACCAAACACTGTATACGTTTTTTTTTTGTCCAATTTGGAGCAGATCTACCTAAGCACTTCTACTGTATATATAGTATATACATATAAAATATATATAGATAATATAATTACTTACTCACTGACTAACTCATCGTCTATACTGCTTTATCCTGTATACAGGGTCGCGGGGGGCCTGGAGCATATCCCAGAAGCATTAGGGCATGAGGCTTGGTACACCCTGGATGGGTGCCAAACCATTGCAGGGTACACACACTCATTCACACACTACGGGCAATTTGGGGAAAGCCAATTAGCCTAATCTGCATGTCTTTGGAATGTGTAAGGAAACCGGAATACCCAGAGAAACCCACCAAGCACGGGAGGAACATGCATTACTCACATGCACACAGAGCAGGAATCAACCCGGACCCTGGAGGTGCAGGGCGACATCGCTAACCACTAAGCCATCGTGCTGCCCTATATTTTAATCTCCTGAGTTAAATAACATTTTATCAGCATATCCAATGCCTTAGTCTTTATTTTAACAAATTGTTTCTGCTCCATAAGTGGTCCATGATGGCTATAATGAATACTCAACTTTACAACTCGCTGGTTACAATGGCTCCACCATTGGTGTTATAGGCATTTTGCTAGTTTTCACATATGATTGATAACGGACTCATAATGGCTGGATTGAGAGTCAAGTTCCATTAACCAGTCGTCCAGGTAAATCCTATCTGTGACAGTTCTAATCACGATAGCCTCTAAAATTTAAATTCATACGTACTTTTTCGTTCTTTTAGAATGTCCTACTTAACCAAATGTCCAACCCGTATGGACATTATACATTCCTGTAATTGACTGGGGGTTAAAGTCCTTGCTTATGGTTCAGCAGAACCTCTGCTGCTTCAATGAAGCGTGCTGCAACATGCCGATTGATATGGTGGACACGTTGATTTGTTCAGTAGCTACTCCTTGCATTTCAACGTGTGACCTACCATCGGACCAGATCTGCCATGATTTCCTCTTGCAACAACAGCTCGGAGCAAACGGTGCTTAGATGTTTTCCCCTGTGACATTTGCACAATGCCCATTATGATTCATAGCCATGCAAGACTCAATCAGCTCTCCCTGTAAGGACTCACACTGCCAGAATGACACTAGTTGCATTATCTGTGCAATACAGAAGAGGGGGCAATCCGCGTTTCAGGGACTGCTACTACTTCAGAAATTTTCACTTTGCCACTACATTACTCGTGAACACACCTATTAATGGGCCATGTTTCAGCCTAGACAAAAAAAAAACATTTCCTTAAATATCTAATGCAAGAATGGTGGTTGCTGGATGAGGATCAGTTCTGAGGCAGCCAAATACTTTATTCATGGCCCGTAATGACAAAACGACATAACCAACAGTCATTACACGTCTAGCGTTCATTACCTAACAGTTGCCGTTTATCATCGTGTTATTGATCATTTAGGATGTTAATCAATCGCGTCGGTGACCTGTGATCAAACATCATGTGAATCACCACTCATCATGTAAAAAAAACACACACAAAAAAAAAAAAACCCGACACCAGCTACAGATATAAATCACCATGGAGACGGTAATATCCAAATTATTTGTGTTTATCGTTTCTCCAAGGTCACGATCGAGCCGATGGACTTACCGTACACTCCCTGAGCGGAAATACCGTCCAGGATCAGCGTAATAAGCCCCAAAATGCTGATAATCCCATCCATCTTTACTCGCATCTCCGCATATCGAGTCGGAACGAGAGAAAAAGTGTTTCGGGTTTTTTTTTTCCTGGAGGAGAAGAGAGAGGAAGAGAGAAGGAGGAGGAGGAGGAAGGCAGGGATCACACGGCAGCCTCACGGAGCTCACGCGCCGATTGATTTTGCGCTCTGAAGGCTTGAGAGACGGGTTTAACGCACGCACGGCGCGCGCGCTGATCACCGCGCCAGGTTTCCTCTCGATCTCAAAAATCAATCGGTCCGATTTCTTTGCACATGTGATCCAAATAACCGGCCCGGCGGATGTGCCATACGCAGCAGCAGCAGCGGCGGCGGTGGTGGTGGGAGGCTAGCCTAGATCTGCTGTGCTGCTAGCTGATGACAAGCAACCCAGATCAGCGTCGAATAACGGCTGCTGGTTCACACGCATTAGCGCGCGATGCCGATTAACGGAGCTGTGATTGCAATTCCGTTCCGAGCGTCAGTGTTATTCCTTCGCCGGCGCGTTTGCGCGGAGCCGCGGTGTCTGTCTGTCTGCCTGTCCGCCTGTCTGTCTGCCTGCCTGCCTGCCTGAAGCTCGCCCCCTCGCCGAGCACAGGAGGGCTCGCAACGCCGAAGTTGTTCTTCACAATCACATCCGGAGTGCGACTTTTTTTTTTTTCTTCTCCCCCCTCTCCAGCACGGATGACGGAGACGGTTCGGCTCGTGACGCGACAGAAAAGCACCGCGGTTTATTTCTCAGCGACGTGCGTCTAACCACACAAAACGAACGCAGTAGACAGATAGATGCTAAAAGTCCTGTTCCCGCTCCTAGCAACAGCAGCAGCAGCATCCACTTCACGACGCGGCGGGGCTTCTGACCGTGCGGACCGTCAATCCGTCACATTGCGCAAGACGGCGCGCTATGGAAACGGAGTGGCGACGCACGCGGCCGCGGGTTTTTTTTTTTTTTTCGTTTCGCGCTACGTCAACGTGAGCGCGCGCATGACATTCGCGGCTCTCATCAGTATGGAAGACTACACACACACACACACACATACACAGAAGGGACCGTAAGAATGTAATCTGGACACGAAGGGGTGGAAACTGGAGCAGCAGTACATCACCGTAAAACCTGAACAACAAAATCACTGATGGGTTTGTCTTCTCTCTGCTCTGTAATTCTGGCATCGACTCAGACACCCATGATATAATAAAACGCATGCAGGACACGTCGCACAGTTATTACAGCACCTACACAGCGAGCAGGGTGATGCACAGACAACATAACTATATACACAAATATATATAATTACTGTTCCAGGACGGGCTGTACCGTTCATAACATAAATATACCAAAGTCTGTAAATATTTCGGACAATGATATATGATATTTTCCTTTCATGCAAATGGAAGGTCTCCCCTGGTATGTTTTCGACCATGACACATTAAATAAATACTTTTCAAATATGCATTATTTAAAAAAAAGTGAATTATTGTTTCCTATCGGATTATTAATAGCTCATTCAGAAAGGTGATTTGGGCCAATGGGTAAAACAGCGCCCCCTTTTGACAGTTTGGAGGATTATGTGAGAAAGCTGCACCCAATTGTTGTCTCTATTGTTGTTAATATGAAACCACAAAATAGGCTCCAGGCTTTCCATGACCCTACATAGGATAAGCAGTAAATATTATTATTATTATTATTATTATTCACAATGAACTGTTGCCTTGCAAAACACACTTTCAGTTGTTTATGTCCATGGAAGTTGCATGTTCTTCCTCCAGGTGTTCCTGCCTGCAGTGTATATCATTGGTTGTGAGCCTATACTTGCACCCTGCAATGAGTTGGCACCCCATTCAGAGGGTACCCCGCCTTGTGCCCTAAGTTTCCTTGAATTGACTCAAGACTTCCCATGACCCTACATAGGATAAGCATTATAGATAATCAGTGTTGGGTGTTACAAAGTAAACGTTAGGGTACTTGGATTACTTTTTTGATGTAACGACTAATCTAACATGTTAGGTCCACCATTTGAGTACTCAGTCATTTAGTTATATTTTCAAAAATGTAATCCGTTATTCAGACAATTTATGTAATCCATGAGCCAGACTGAGTGATGATGGAAGAGTAATTATAAAGGTCTTGGCTAAAACAACATGCATGGGGAATCACAATGGAGTTTTCTGCAATGGAAAAGTACTCTAGCTAGTTACTTTTATCAGAAAGTAACGCTGTAATGTAACTGATTACTTTTTAATGACAGTAATTTTGCAATGTAATTAGTTATTTCAAAAAGTAACGTCCCCCCAAGACTGTAAATAATGTATTATTATTATTATTATTATTATTATTATTATTTTTATTATTATTATGCACAATATAATAGCTGTTGCCTCACAAATCACACCTTCGGTTTATGTGCATGGTGTTCTCTCTGTACTCTGTCCAGTGTCTTCCTGATATTTCTGTATTATCCCATCTCATTGCACTGCAGTATATCATTGGTTGCGTATGAGTGTGTACATGCGTCCTGCAATGAGTTGGCACTCCGGTCAAAGGATGCCCAGCCTGGTGCCCTACGTTTCGTTGAAGAGGTTTCAGTATTCACAAGACCTTAAATAGTCAGTACAGATAATTTATTATTATTAGTATTATTATTACGTACAATGTGTACGGGTATATTTTTATAATATTTTTTGTAAATCTGTCTTTAGATGTCTGCCTCTTTCTCTCACTCTGTGCATGATATGCTCATGACACATGTTACATATGGTTAATGTGCCTATGGGCACTTGTGAGACTGTATGCTATTTAGCTAGTTTAGGAATTAAACTCCCATCTGTCCATAGCTGATCATTCACTCTTTGTTGTCCTTTACAGTGATCCATCCCATATAGACAGAAGCAGCTCTGCATGAGGGAGGATCAGAGTTAAAGCTCCATCTGTCTAACACAGATTATCATCTTCAATTTCCTTTCTGGTTCTCTCATACCATCTGAGGAATACGTAGCAGACCTATATTCATTTAACCTTTTTTTCTGTTACAGTAAATGTCACAGCTGTGAAAGAGATACATGAAACTATTGGAACTATGATCATTGGAAAGGATAACTTAGTTGCACTAAGTCCCACACAGAAAAAATATTATTTTTACGGAGGGACTGTATTTTTTTTTTTTGCTTTCTTTTCTAAAAAGCAAGCTTTAATTTGATGGTAACCATGTGACTAATTCCATGGAAGATATCTTGCTGTGTTCAAGTGCAGGAGGCATTTTCCATGCTGTCAATGCTAAAATAATGAGCATTTGCCTGCCTCATTTTCACTGCTAAGCTTCCTGGTTTTCTATGTCTACTGTCGACATCACTGCACAAATGTGGCATTTGAGGCGAATGATTACTTTGAACTTCTATCTGTACAACAAGAGAGTCTTTGTTCACTCTCACCAGGGAGTTGTTCAAATTGGAATGACACAGCCCTGAAACACAGCCTCAAAGCACTCTCTGAAATTACCTTTTCTCTTCAGGAATACCTGTGAGTGTTTTTTTATTTTTTTTTTATTTTAATGGATGGTACAACAAAGAAAAGCAACGGACAGGCTACAAAGGGGTCAGTGCTTTACATGTTTCAAACAATTACAAATAATTTGTAATGAGTTCATTGGCCAAACACTATTTATTCTACAGAGAAGTAAGGTACCCACTAAGATTGTGCAGGCTGAGTAAGTACTTCTGTGCTTACCTTTAAAGAAGTCACTTATACTGATATCCAATCATGCACACTCACACAATAAAAATATGACTGCCCGGTTTGTAGGCAATAGTTTCTATGCTTTCCTACTTGGGTACACTAACTCACTCATCATCTATACCACTTTATTCTGTATACAGGTTCGCAGGGAACCTGGAACCTATCCCAGGACACTTGTGGCACAAGGTGGGGTACACCATGGACAGGTTGTCAATCCAGCACACACACTCATTCACACACTGCAGGCAATTTGGGAACACCAGTCTGTATGTCTTTGGACTGTGGGAGGAAACCAGAGAATCCGGAGGAAACCCACCAAATACGGGGAGAACATGCAAACTCCATGTGCACAGACACTAAGGCAGGAATCAAACCTGGATCCTGCAGGTGCAAGGCGACAGTGCAAATACTCATGTACATTCATTATAAAATATAGTACAGCTAAAGAAGGTAGGGAATGTCTGGCCCTTTTTTTCTCTAAAATGTTCAATTAGACATTTTCCATTTCCAAGATAGAGGTCTTTTAACATTTAACTAAATCCTAAATTCATGCCTGGGGCTTTACTGGCAATATTCTAACGTTACTAAGGTGAAAATAGGCACAGCACTACATTACAATGAAGGGATATGGCCCATGGCTGTAAATATGGCAGCCAAAGAAAAGTAGTTGGTTGAGAAAATGTGTCTTGTCCAAGTTCTAATCTGCTTCATGAAGAAACTGTAAATAAATCAGTGAACCATAGAATGAGGTGATAGATTTTAATCATGTTAACAGTCCTTGAGAGATTTTTTTTTAAAGGGTAGGGTAAAGCAAAAAGCAGACAATGGCCATAATGCTGCCATGTGGCATGAACATTAATCATTATACAGTTTGTTGTGTGACACTGAGAGGAAGCATTATCAGTTCAATCAGTTTTATACATTAAAGTCAGTAAATGAAGCAACATAGTCAGTTTTAAAATTATTACAAATTTCCAGTAAAATAGAAACTTACCAAACACAATGGAACTGACTGAAGTAATCAGCTAATATTTTCTCACTAATGTACTGTAAAAGCAAATAAAAAAAAATCAAATGAACAGACAAAGATTTTGCATTACGTCAGGTAGTAAGACTGAGGTGGATGTGGCTGATTATCAGCAATGACGCATTTCCCATTGGTAGGGTAGACAATTTGGTAGTAATTGTCAAATAAGATCTGTAGTCTATAAGTACGTCAGATTATGTTAATTGAGATCCCTGAAAACAGTCCATGAGGGGAAAAAAATATTATTAAAAAACAAAAAGTTTAGGAGAACTTAGGAATGAATCTATTGAAAAGTAAAATTTTTTTTACCTTAGAATCATGTTCTTGACTGTAAGTATCGAAAAAAGATCTTACAAAGTATTTAAAGGATTATGTCACTAAAATATGAGGGGGTATCAAAAAGTTTGGAGACTAGTTTTGTAACACACCAACAGATGGCAGCAAGGCTGCACAAACAGTTACAGGGAGCATTGACATTCATAAGTCAGTGTGCCAAAAGACACCGTTCTGTATACATCCGAAGCAATGCACTGGTGATATCCTGACCACGTTCATTACCACGTGAAGTCTGGAGTGGTAGGGAAGTGGTGCAGGACATGTATGAGAGCGCTAAGACAGTGGTGAGATGTGCTGTAGGTGTGACAGAAGAGTTCAAGGTGGAGGTGGGTCTGCATCAAGGATCGGCTCTAAGCCCCTTTTTGTTTCCTCTGGTGATGGACAGGATGACAGATGAAGTAAGACAGGAGTCTCCATGGACTATGATGTTTGCAGATGACATTGTGCTTTGTAGCGAGAGCAGGGAACAGGTGGAGGAAAATTTGGAGAGATGGACGTATGCTCTGGAGAGCAGAGGAATGAAGATTAGTCGCAGCAAGACGGAATACATTTGTGTGAATGAGAGGGACCCAGGAGGAATGGTGAGGCTACAGGGAGCAGAGGTAAAGAAGGTGCAGGATTTTAAGTACTTAGGGTCAACGGTCCAGAGCAATGGAGAGTGTGGAAATGAGGTGAAGTGGTGGGTACAGGCAGGTTGGAATGGGTGGAGAAAAGTGTCAGGTGTGTTGTGCGATAAAAGAGTATCAGCGAGCATGAAAGGAAAGGTGTACAGGACAGTGGTGAGACCAGCAATGCTCTACGACTAAGAGACAGTGGCACTGAAGAAAAGACAGGAGGCAGAGCTAGAGGTAGCAGAGATGAAGATGTTGAGGTTCTCTTTGGGAGTGACAAGGATGGATAGGATCAAGAATAAGTTCATCAGAGGGACAACCCATATTAGTTGTTTTGGAGATAAATTCAGAGAGGCCAGATTGAGGTGGTTTGGACATGTTTAGAGGAGAGATTGTGAATATATCGGTAGAAGGATGCTGAGGTTGGAACTGCCAGGCAGGAGATCTAGAGGAAGACCAAAGAGGAGATTCATGGATGCAGTAAGAGAGGACATGAGGTTAGTTGGTGTGAAAGAAGAAGATGCAGAGGATAGGGTTAGATAGAGGCAGATGATTCGCTGTGGCGACCCCATGAAAGGGAATAGCCGAAAGACAAAGAAGAAGGAGGGGGTACAAATCAATGACATTGTCATCTAAAATTTTTTACAAATTTCACAATTAAAATAACTTAATGATAGCAAAGGAAAAGAAAGATGTTAATCATTTATAACTTAATCACTGATGCTAAAAACAGTTTACAAATGGAAATTCTAAAGTTATTGATAATTTTCACATTTAATAAAGTCATACTGTTGTCATATGAGAGCTGATTGGTTATTTGTACCTGACACTGCGGTGAACATGACCGCAGTTATGTATCAGCGCATAATATCCCTGCTTGGCTGCTATAGCCTTCCTGGTGAATAATCTACTACATAGAGCTCTTCACCTCCCAAAAAAAAACTGACTTGTAAACTCAGTCAGGTAAAGCTAATCACCTTCTCAATGGCACTCACCTGACTGAGTTTACAAGTCATTTTTTTTTTTTGTTTTGTTTTTTTTGGGGGGGGGGTGTCGCCTTCCGTATCATTGATTTTTGTTTTTTTTTGCATGCTCTATGTCTTTTTTATTATTAGGGTGCAATCACTATGACATCACCATGATGTCTTGATCTTGTTCTTCTAGTTTTTCTAAGGAGTTTATTATTTTTATTCACCTATCCAGGCCTTCTTGGAGGTCTTAACATGCTTAAAAACTCATGAAAATCAGCACACAGGTTAGAATTTGCTGCCATTAGGACGCCTGCAAGTCTGGGTCCTGAGTCAGGGGATTTTGCTGCATAGCACACTTGCACGTATACATGTCAAACTCGGTACATTTCTGGATCTCATTGAGCTAAACAATTTTCACTACGCATGTCATGGGCTCAACTCAACAGGAGGTCAGTTATATTTGGCCTTTTGCAAAACGCATACAATGAACACACATTACATACACTACACTACAAACAAACACCATGCATACTACATATCTTACACTGAAAAAAATAACTCTGAGATGTTGTAAATGTAGCATTATTAAATCTGTGTAATCAACAATAAATAATCAAGTTTGTACATTTAAATTTGTTCATTTGTTAAGAATACAAGACAATGACAATCTTTTTAAGTGGACACACAACAAGCAATAATCTTGTTCATTTTACTCTCCATGGAAAAAGCGTGGGAAACCCCGTATCAAATTAAAACTGTACCAAAGCCTCATTTTTATCAGTGTACACACACATGCTACAAACACACATACAGGCACACTCTACACACACATACTACTTATCCTACACACACACACACACACACACACACACACACACTACTTATCCCACACACACACACACACACACACACACACACACACACACACACACACACACACTACTTATCCCACACACACACCACATATCCTACACACACACTACACAAACAACAAAGCTCCCAAGCACCTGCACCATTACAATCGCCTCCAAACCCGGGCCACATTAAGTGACATCAGCAGCCAGGGCTTTTCGAAGGTATTAAAAGTGCTCAAAAGGCACACAGGTTGTATGTGATTGGTTTAAAGGGGTGATTCTTTTCTATACCCACTGTAATGTATGATGTAAACTAGACTTACAGTATGATGCATTTTACCCAGATGGTTCATAATGTTTGCAGTATGGTTATATACTTAGCTTAAATAAATAAATGCTGTTATTATTCTTTACATTACTGGACATTTAAGGATTATAATTTAAAACCATATATATCCTCTGTTGGTAATAAGTCAGTTTCATTTTAAATGAAATTAGATTAAGTAACTTTTATTAAATATGAAATTTTCTAAATCCAAATTTTATTAAATTCTAAGCTACTGTACTGTATATGGTTTAACATTGTGCACCAAACCTCTTAGTATTCAGTGAGGCTTCTTTCAGATCTACCAATCAAACATTAATAGGTTTTAACAGACAGGTGTAGAAATCTTACATTCTGTCTAGTCAATTATGCCAGAGAGGACTGTCTCGGAGGGTGGAGAAGAGAGGTGGTCATCCAGGGCCCCATGAGCATATCATGAACAAACCAGTACTCACATACGCATAAGGTGAGATTATAGCAAAATATTGAAACAGATGTTAAGAAAAAATTAAAAAGTAAAAGAGTGTGCTTTGCAAAGTAAACAGTATGCAATGGACTTTCCTTATCCAGGAAGAATCCATGACAGAGGAGTGTTTTTTGACAGGAAGAGGAAAAGGTGAGTGAAGTCTAAAACATGGCAGAACTCTTGGTGATATTATTTTAATGATTAGAGTTAAATTTTTATAGTATTTCTTTTGTCCAGCAATCCCTAAAGCACTTACTAATATGTAATCCCGCCCCCCTAATAAGCAAGGTTTTGGCCGGATCTGCACATATTTATATAACAATAATGCATTATACAGTAGATGGCCATCCATATTCCCATACAGTCATATTGACCAAAGATAAATGTGTTTATTTTTCTCACAATTTAATAAATGTTTATGTATTTTCATACCATGAGAAATAGTTATTCAGGGTTTCCTGAAGGCTTTTTGGCACTCGTTTTCAATACCTGTACAGTTTCAGAGGAATGCTCTGTTAGGACACACAGTGACTTATAAAGCATTCAAGCATTAAAAAAAAATAAATAAAATTACCGTAAGACATGAACTAATGAGAAACAGGTGTAGATCATGATCAGGCGTTAGTAGTAGTATTAGTATACTGGTGATGCTGACTGCTCAGTGGTTGGAACAGACAAGAGGGGAAATGAGGTTGCTACACTCATAAGCATGTATTTTAAAAAAATTACAGTGCTATTGAATTTTAAAATTAACTAATGAGTTTATCAAGGTCAATTTTTTTATAATATAAGCAGGTTTTTCATTTAAATTCAAAGTAGCATATATTTTTTTCCTGAGAGCCATTTGTGATTAAACAAAGCCTGTATGTTCAAGCTCAGTGAAATACACCTGTGAAAACCGCATTAAAATTAGTTTTGTAGTTTTTACGTGGACAAACATAATGCAATTACGTGGATGCATGGACAAACAAACAGAAAGATTTCAATGTGCACAAACAAAAAGCATGTTGATGTGTTCAATTACTCATCGTATGTTCCCCCAAATATTTTTTTTACAAACATCTTTAATGTACAGACACACTAATTTTACAGTTTTATTATATGTATACAGTAGATTATTTAATTTAATTTAATTTAATTTAATATGAACAAATTAATAGTTGCTCAAGATTTTGCACAGTACTACAACTAATTTATTTTGTAATTATTAAAAGAAAATACAAATTGGAATATACAGATGTGTTCAACGTAAATGCATTTTTCAGAAAGCTTGTCCCAAGAGTTTACATGGCATCCGACTGGGATTAAAACGTTTAGATATAGGCCACACCAAATCTGGGTAGAACTGCAGATGCTGCTTATCAAAATGCCTTCAGTGCCCCTGTCCTGTCACATCGTCACTGAGACAGAAAAGAACCCATAAACAGAAACTAAATTTGAAATTAAGAGACAACAGTGAGGCCTAAATTTTAATTCCTGAAATGCCACACAATTTCTATTCTATTTGAAGGGAAAAATATGAAATGTCAAAAGGTTGAGATCACATACCAGACTGCTATTTATTCAGATGCTTTGCACACAAAGAGCAGT
The DNA here is from genome assembly GCF_024256425.1 of Clarias gariepinus. Lineage (NCBI taxonomy): Eukaryota > Metazoa > Chordata > Actinopteri > Siluriformes > Clariidae > Clarias > Clarias gariepinus. The sequence continues at coordinate 12,171,132 of NC_071126.1, read as the reverse complement.
AATATAACAGGACCTGTATTAGCAGTCTCGTTATAATTTCTTTGGCTACTGATTAATATTAACAGCACTAAAACAGAGCAATAGGTGGTATGACTCAGGTGGTATAATTCAGATATTTTTCGTTCATTTATACATTGTAGTTAGACAATGCCATTTCCAGTACCCCTGCAGCTGATTCTAGGCTATTGCAATATAATGGCTGTCATGAAAGGTTTATTTATTTATTTATTTAGTTATTCATAATGAGCATGAGTATTTGTATTTATGTGTCAGCTCTTCTCTAATTTCGGAAGCTTGCAGCCAGTAAATGTGCCGAGGCTAATGCATTGTTAATGGCTGAAATTAATCCCTTGTTGTAAGAATAATGCTAATGATTACTTATTGTAAATACCACTGTTTTAAAATGGTTGTTTCTGAGCATATTTAGAAAGGCAGGCTTGACATGCACCGATCTGCCGAGACCTAAAAACCATCCGCAAATACTGCGTAGGCCCTCCTTTGTGCTGCTCAAATAGCATGGGCTCTATAAGACCTCTAAATGAATGCTGAGATATCTGGCACCAAGACATTATAAGCAGATCCTTCGAGTCCTGTAAGTTGCAAGGTGGGGCCAAGTTTGTCAGCACATCTCACAGATGCTTGATCAGATTGAGACTTGGGGATTTGAAGGCCAAATCAACACCCTGAACTCTTTATCAGGCTCCTTTATTATTCATGAACAATTTTTGCAGGCAAATTGCATGATCATGGCTATTAGAAGAAGCTGTTGCCATGAAGGTTCTATTGTTGTTGAAGTTTTTAGTCAGTAACAATATTTAGGTAGGTGGTATGTGTCAAAGTAACATCCACATGAATTTGCATGCCCAAGGTTTCCCAGCAAAACATTGCCCAGAATATCACACTGTCTCTGCTGGCTGCCTTTTCCCATAGTGCATCCTGGTGCCATCTCTCCCCCAGATATGTAATATGCAAGCACCTAACCATACATATTATATAAAGCAAAAATGGGGTTTATCAGACCAGGTTGCTTTCTTCCGCAGGCCAGTTCTGATGCTCATGTGTCCACTGTTGGTGCTTTTGGCAATGGACATGGGTACTCTGACCTGTCTGCAACTTTTTGGCCATATGCAGCAATGCATACAGTATGTGTGTTCTGACACCTTTTTTATCAGAGCCAGCATTTCTACAGTAGCTTTTTGTGAGGGATAAGACCAGCCAGGCTAGCCCTTACTCCCCACCCAGATCAGTGAGCCTTGGGCCTCCCATGACCTTGTCGCTGGTTCACCATCTTGGGCCACCTTTTGGTAGGTATTAACCATTGCTCACTGGGAAAACCCCACAAGACCATTTCAGAAATGCTATAACCCAGTACTCTTGCAATTATATAATTATATATATAATTTAGCCCTTGTCAAAGTAGCTTAGGTCATTACATTTGCTCAGACATAAAATTGCAATCATTGCAATTAGTTATGTCTGATTGGTATATATGTTACTTTATTATTTGAATTAAAACATATACCACATCAAATAAATGTAAAACAAATGTGTTTTACTCTCATTCACACACTATGGGCAATTTGGGAATGCCAATTAGCCTAACCTGCATATCTTTGGATTGTTGGAGGAAACCCACCAAGCACAGGGAGAACATGCAAACTAAATGACAGGAATCAAGCTTGAACGGGAATCGAACCCGGACACTGGAGGTGCAAGGTGACAGTGCTAACCACTACATGTGTGCCCTGTGATGGATTGGCACCCTGCCCAGGGTTTACCCTGCCTCGTGCCCTAAGTCTCCTTGGATAGGCTCCAGGTCCCCGCGACCCTGAATGCAGGATAAAGCGGTATAGAAGATGGGTAAGTGAGAAATGTGTTTTAGAAACAATTTTAGAGTAAGTGTTCTTTTTGCTGTTATTCATTTAAAGTCCTTCAAAGGCCAGGAAAAGCTTTGGCCTGTAGAAGCAAGACTTTAGAGATGCAATGCTGTGTATTTAATGTGCAATGTAGAGAGCTAGCAAGCCAACGACAATCTGACAGGCATTTTTTTTAAAGTTATCAATGATAATGCAACCCAATCCAGGACCTAACATGGAAAAGGTTTAAGTGAATCGCAGGTAAACACGGGCAACAGCTCAAAGCTAAGAGAGTGATAAGTATAGCTTACTTTTTGTCAGACTGTGTGTGTATGTGTGTGTGTGTGTTTGCTTGAGGGGGTGCATTTTTTTATGTTTTAGTGTTGACCTAATGTGGGATGGGAAAATGTGACCTTATGGTAATAAAATTACCCTCTCTACATCATCCCTAGATGGCCAAATCATCTACCTGCAATATGTAAGCCATTCAGAATCAGAATGCATGCAAGCATCTAAAGGTTTACATGAACTTTGTTTCCGACAAACAATTTCTTGACTGGGAAAACAGAAGGTTTTATTTTATTATTATTATTTTAGTAAGAGTGCTCTTGACCACTCGTAAAAGTTTCTCTTGACTAAGAGAAGAGAACAAATAAGAAACCATTGGTGAATCCAAGAAATGAATTGTTATGAACAAAATAATAAGAAAATTGTAAATGTGATAAAAAAAGAGAAAATTTGTTCCTATATCACTTCTTGCATGAGGCCAATTCAGTGGTAATGCTTCTCATTACAATGCCTTTATTCCAGTATAAAAATAATAGTACCACATTATACCAATACACAGCCAGACATAGTAAACGTAAAACACTAACTATCAGCATCTACTCTGAATATAGCCTGAACCAATTAGCACAAATATTGTTTGTTTGCAAGGTCATTGTAGTGTGTGTGTGTGTGTGTGTGTGTGTGTGTGTGTGTGTGTGTGTGTACTCTATTAACCTATTACTGTATATGCAGATACAGTATATACAAGTACTGTATACAAACACAGTGTACACCATAAAATATTAGAGTCTAAGACATGGAGGGAGGACAGAGAGAGAGAGAGAGAGAGAGAGAGAGAGAGAGAGAGAGAGAAAACAGATAAATAACTTGCTATTCTCTCAATGATCATACAGTAGGTTCTCTTAGAACATCAACTGCTCTTTTGGAATATTAACTGTTCTCTTGGAGACCAAGAGTCCAGCCAGGGTCAAGCCAGTCAGAACTTGTATGGTTAAAATATTTGATTAGGACATATGTGGTGCTGGATGTAAAAACACAATATTTATATTCTGAATATATGAACAGTTTGACCGCAAAACGAGGTAATTCCATGTTGCCAGTTTTGTAAAAAAAACAAACAAACAGGTAATATTTTATGCATGTTAAAAAAAAAGAGAGAGAGAGAGAGGATTAAAAAGCACAAATGCAATAATATAAAGTAATTACCTCAGACGTGTACAGATATGTGATTCCTCCTGGATTTGGTGTTTGCTTGCCATGGCATTAATTTAATTAATTCTGTGCTTCTCTTGCAAATGAGATGATGCTATGGAATATGCTGGGCTTCATGCTTCATGAAATTATATGCCGGTAACTTAACTAATAGTGTTATTTTAAGCTTTATAGGGTGTAAGTCAGAATCTATTGTTCTACACATCAAGTAGTGTTCTTCACATCGACTAAAGCCTTCTCCAACTGTCTTCCAGGGTTAGAGAGGGCCTTAGGGTTCATCCTTGTGTCAGTTACAGTAACTCTGTAGCTAGCATCAGCCATTTAACACTTTGAGGCAATTCAGAAACGACTTTTCAACGACCTTAGCAATTATTAAGGAGACAAAGTGTTGTTTAAGATGAGACTGGGTTTGTATTGTATTGTGTGTGTATGTGTATTCTTTTTGCCCTGCAGAAATGTGCAGAATCATGCAGATAGACATGCAATGTCATGTGCAAAAGGTCTATAAGTGCACAGTGTAACTCTACCCCTCACAGTGTGGTCACAATCGATAAATTAGCTCATAATAATGTTAGTGGCGATGTAAATATGCAGACTGGTATTAATATTAGGTTGGTTGAGTTTAAATCATGTGTGTTTTTATAGTAAGTCACAAGAAACACGTTTTAAAGACAAGATTGATTGAAGATCATGAGAAACATTTTAAACAATACAAAAACGTCGGTTTACAGCAGCTTCAGCCTCCTCCACTACGAGTTTCAGTTTCACTTCGGTAGCTTATTACAGCAACTTATTACAGTGCATGCATGCTTAGCAAAACATCTATTTGAGTATCATCTGACTGCCTATATGTTTGTGGTCAACAGAGTAATATTACAATAATAATTTTTAAAATCACAATAAAAAAATTTAAATGGCTATAATCAGTCATAATAAATGCAACAGCTTACCACACATAATAATATCAAATGTCTATATAATCACATCTCTTGAGTGATATACTGTAGAGTCCTCTCTTAATTTAATTTGAAAATTATTACCAAAAAGTGCATTATGCCTCCCAAATCCAGCAAAAACAGTATTAATGAAAGTTTAGAGCTTATAAAAGAGTTTCAAAAACTGCCTGAGAAAAATTATTTGCCAGAATAAGTAAAGGTCCAAAAATCTCATTTTGTTCAAACTGTTCATATATGGTTCTTCTATAGGAGAGATGTAATTTACAATAAAATGGTATGGTATTTACTGTAAATTATTGTAAGATGTACTGCATTTCTTTTGACTATACTCAAAACTATAGGTAATCAAATATGAATACAGAAAACTACTGCGGTTTTCACACAACATCTAATTATGTTCACCTGAGATGCAGTAAAAAACATCTGACAGTCAGGCAATTTTTATATTCATGTACTGTATATGCAGCACCTGATCAGATATGAAGCTCACAGAAACAAACCCTGCACCATAGACATGTGTTCCTACATGTTGTATCTACTGTACATTAGTTCTTCATTCATCTTTAGTAATTGCTTCATCAGGGTCCCGGTGTGTTTAATTAGTTTGCTAGTTTGTTTGTATGTTGGGAAATGAAATCAACTAAATTCATTAGAAAATACTGCAGGCAGTTACAAACAAAAACAATAACTGTTCAAGTAGGATATAAAAATCAGTCTTCGCTAACCGAGACCAATTATGAACTGTCAGAGCTAAACTGCTGACACTTCTGGCATTTCTACTTCTATTTATTTTCCAGTGTGTTTTGAGTTGGTTATGGTTCATTAAAAAAGAAATGCACACACACACACACACACACACACACATGGAGCTCTACCCATGCTTGGTGGGTTTCCTCCGGATACTCTGGTTTCCTCTCACAGTACAGTACAAAAACCTGCGGATTAGGCTAATTTGTGTTTCTAAATTTCCCAGAGTGTGCAAATGAGTGTGTGACTGTGTGACCTGTGATGGATTGGCATCCAGGGTGTACCCTGCCTTGTGCCCTAAGCATCCTGGGATAGGCTCCAGGTCCCCGTGACCCCGAATACAGGACAAAGCGGTCTAGACGATGATAATGATGATGATACTGTATCATCCTATTTTTCTTTTCCTGAAGTGTGTATACATTTTTCTGGCTCACCAGGCCTACCTAAGGTTTAAATCTGAGTAAAGTTAAAGCAGATGTTTGTTACAGCTGTGAGTTGGTTACAGTATAACTCACTAGTTTAGACATTTATATCAGTACAGCTTTTTGAGATTGGGGTTATGTGTTTTTTTATGTCTGAAAAAAAAAATAACAAAATGGTAGACAAATATCATGTTTTGTTCACTGAATACTGAATAGTGGCCACCAATTATTCCACAGTACGTCTATGACCTCTATGTATCTATGTCTATGAACCAGAGCCCACTTGAAAAATCCTTGCTTTTTTAATAATTCAACATAATCTTAGTATTCTGTATTCTACCTTTTGTTATGATGACAATACTTTGATCTGGCATGGACTCCACCAGTTTGTCAACCTGATGATACATTATAAATATAAAATTACACAAAATCTTGATTTCTAAATATTCAGTAGATTTAATAGTGTGAAAGTCTGTTTTCACTGCTAGAAGAGAATGAATGGTGATAGGAGTCCTGACCCTCTTTATCCACCATATGGATCTCTCTGTACACTCCTACAGCTGAGCGCGCACACACACACACACACACACACACACACACACACACACACACACACACACACACACACACACACACACACATATATAATTAAATAAATAAACAAGCATTTAGTTATTAAGAGTGTGTCACCAGTAAACCCAGATACTTGCTTTTTGTGCTTTAACTCCTTACTATTACTTTCACACTTACTGTTATGTAGTTGATAGTTACTTTTACACAACTTGATGCTATGAATCTTGATGTTCAGCCCAAAACTTTCAGGTTCTAGATTCAGGTGTAGATTCCTATAACAGATGGTTTCCCTTTAAAGGAGGGTTTTGAGTATCTGTTCTTTCCTTAGAGGGTAGAGTGTCATGAATAATCATGAGGAACTCTCTATCATAAAAAATAACCCTTTAATCTCAATATACCTGAATGAACATATGCTGAAGAGGGTTTCTGCTCCAATGTTGCAATGTGAAAAGTTTGGTATCCAAGAGCTTCCTAAAGATTCGGTGGCATCTGCTAGAAAAATTTAATCAGGTAAATCATTACACATCGGAACTGTGAAGTGCAGAACAGTGAGGGCAAAACACTCATTCTTGAAATAGATCAATTATTTCTTAATTCGACTTGTCCCTTTCCATGATGCCCTGCAGAATCTGTCCAAGAGATTGGCTCTAATCATAAGTGCTAGCTCTGTAGTGCTAAGATCGGAGACATGGACCAGGAGAATTTGATGGTTCATAGTAAAGAATAAATGAATAAATGGCAGAATTATTCAGTGTTTAGTTCAGTATAGGAAATTCAAGTTGTCTTGTTTTGATACCAGGTCTTAGTGTAGTGGTTAATCCTAAGATGATTTAAGGTTTATCTATTCTTTCTGTATGAAACAGGCTTTCTACTTAATAGAATTATTAATTACTAATCATATGTGATAAGCCTCTCTTTAAACAGTATATTTTTATGACTTTGTTCACTTTGAGAATTATAGTTCTGTAATGACAATGTATTTTAACTGCCGTATTATTATTAAGTGTTGCCAAAAGACATCTTACAGCAGGAGTTGTAAAGTAAAGGAAAACATAACAATATGTATGAGCCTTTGGTATGAATTAATTTAGACAGGTCTGTATTTCAGATCTGTGCTACTGTCTCACTAAGCATGGGTGTACTTCTTACTTAAAATGCATAGCATTTACAATATTTTGAGGTGATACTACCGTATGTTAATATGTTCAGAGCATCTAGATGATCCTAACCTGTAATGAAGCAACATCTTCCTCATTAACGCTTCCTCCTTAAGCTTTTGGGTAAATAATTGCTGCACAAACAGGGTATGGATCTGGTGGATTCGCAGTGAACAATACAGATCTGCTTTTAATATGCATTGCACACTGCTTAACACAGAACTTTTTAATTTCTTTATGAATGTTCACATGCGAATGTGAATGTAAATGTGTGCAACAGCAAGCACTGAAGCCTGTTTGTCATTTGAATATTTTCTTTTAAATGATAGTAGTACCTTTGAGGGATGTGCAGACTGTGTTCATGACAACTGTGGTCATGCAGACTGTGGTCATGAATCCCTTAATCTTCAACACATATTCTCTAATACTTAACAGTGTTGAGTTACTATAATATACGAGACGGACCCAGAAGACATTTGGGTAATGTCCTTTAGGTAATAAATGACCGTTAAGGACCAAGGACAGTGGTGTCTATGTATGATAAAGTTTAATGAGGTGGCAAAAAGGCATATGGCTTTAAGATCACTCTTGGGTATATTATTGCATAAAAACACATGAAAAAGAAGTGATCATCGGCTAAGTAGTACATACTGGGCAAGCCTACATACATAACAAGGCTTTCATAAGGGTGGTTATATCACAACAGAAAACATCTAAAAGAGAAGGTGATGGCAGAATGAAATCTAATCATGTGTGCTTTTCAGAGCCTAGACGTGCTCTGTCACTGATCAGGTACAGCTCAGAATGATAAAAGGCACAATGACAGACTTACTTACTTGCTTTTACACTAATTACTGTGCAGCTGTGTTCTGTATATTTGCATGCTGACCACAGCCAATCAGTTTTGCTTGTTTTACAGTGACAGCTCAGTGTTTAAATGAATGAAATGTAAAATGAGACGATGTTATTGTAGTGCCCATTGTTATAGTGACTTTAGAATTCCTCTTCATAGTTTACCTTTGACACACATGTACTTACACAAATTGCCTTTCAAAAAAGGTCAGAAATGATCTATTTCTGTTCATAAGCACCTGTGCAGTGCAGTGGATCAAGTAAAGCACCTGCACGTCCACTGCCGTTAGAGGGGAAGCAAATGCTGCTCTTCAGAATAAGACATATTTAGGATTGATGATTTATTCAATCGCCTAATTTAGTTTGATGCTAGCTCCTGAAAAAGAGAAGAGTTCAATTTGTACTGAATACACGTAACTTCATTTTCCTCAATGGTAGTGCAAAAGCTTGAATACTGGAATGCATTTTTGCACAAACCAATGGTTGTGGAATTTCCTTACACTGTATTCATTTATGAGCAGAAAAATGTATAATGACCATGACCTAGTGGTACTGTACATTTGAGCACCTCAATTTTAGTTTAAGAGAAAGTTTAAAAAAACTGCCCATTTAAGTCATTATTACTGCATTGTGCTGAATTCTGACAGTTTAGTTTCTCAGTCTAGCCATTGTGTTAAGCAGATGTCTAAGATTTTTTTAGATTTTTTTTTTTTTTTTGTCTTTTATATGCAGACCATGTCACTGTCAAAGTTTATAATTTATCAAACCATACTCCATGCATTTCAAAATACAGCCAGATTTGATTGCAGCCAGATTTGTTCTGCTTTTTATTCAGCTCACTGGAGAGTGTGGGTATGGTGATTATGTTTTTTTTTTATGTACAGCAACATACACAGTAGTGGTGACAGTCAACTGACGCAAAAATAAAAGTAAATTAGGTAAAGTGTGACATCAATATTTTTCACAAATGAGACTGTTGTCTGCTAGCTCCTATAATGCATGGTATAATATAATATAATAATATAACTTCATTCAGCAGATATATTTAATATTAGACATAATTGATATTGATAGATAAATAAGGAGGTTCCCAGAGAAATTGCAGATTATGACAGTGGCAATGCACTTTCTACACACAAGTATGGTAATGTTACAGTAATGTAATGGGGCATTAATCCATGCTCTCAGTATTAAAGTAGCATATACAGTACTGTATACAGCTTTATGTACTGTAACTATCTAAGAGATTCAACACAGAATTATCTAGGATGTGTAAATAGTAATGAGAATAAATGCCTAAAAGGGTGTTTCTGGCACTAAAAACAAGAGCTTCTAATGATCTCCAGACTTTCCCAGTTCTCGCTGTGAAGGCTCTACTGTCAGAGCTTAGAGTTATTATTATAATTGTATCCACAGCAGCAAACAGTGATTCACAGTCAGACCTCTGAACGTCATTAATCTCAGTTAATATTCTGATGAGTAAGTCTAACGTGTCAACCTGGCTGCATGTCTTACATGTAAATTACATGTAAAAAAATATATACACTCTAAAAAACGCTGGGTTGTTTTTTCTACCCAAGCGCTGGGTTGCCTCTGTGGGGTCATTTTTCTGGGTTATTTACAGAGAGTTGGGTAGTTTTTGTGTAACCCAGCTGCTGGGTTGAAGTTTGATTGGCTCCTCCCCCAAAGTTCACCGGTGGATTCAGCGGCTGTCAGTCAGAGCTTCGTGTCTCTCTTGAGCTCCCACACCGCTGATGACGGTTCATTTAAGGGAAAATGGCGTTAAATACAAGGTCTGTATTCACATGTTCACTCACCTAAGTCACATATGACTAAAAGATTATTACTATATGTAACATTTATTACTGTTACCGTGTTAAGGTTACACTCAAACTTTCAGGCTGATCTGAGGTAAGATAATTTAGCTGACAGTAGCTGCTATAGTTAGCCAAAGAACCCCACCTGTGTGTGAAAGAAACGGATAAGATGTCTGAGCTTTTTATCTTTCTCTGTAGAATGTTTGCAGGGTGACGAAACTGTAACTGTAGTATTAGCATGACGCTAGCATTTAGTTAACATTAGAACTTTATTAATCTCACTGTTTGAGACAATAAAATGCTGGTGTGTTACAAAACACTGACCCTCTCACAAATATACACACCTGCTAACCTCCCGTTTTTCACTAGTTAGTAATTTACAGTACTTTGCGGTCAAAAGTCGCCCGCGTTTCTCCCGAGTTATAACAATATTTTACACCTTTCCCCCTTTAGCAAGTAGTATGCAAATATGACTGCTGCATGTAAGCTAACCACGTAGCCCTCTTTAACCAAAGTTGCTTGTGACTCAGACTAAATTAACTATCAGTCAGCTGTACAGATAACTACTAGATGAAAGTATTAATATTTGGGTGATTGTAATGTGCCAGTATGACCCCAGATATGACCATGCATCCCCTCGGTAATTAGCTTAAAATCAACACAGACCACAAGATCAACTAGTCTGACTAAAAAAAAATAATAATATGAGCTTTATCCCAAAAGCCATGCTTATTTTGCTTATTTTATTTTTGGTAGTAGCTGTCTCCATGTTTTTGTTTCAGGTTACCTATACCCTAGTTTTGTCATTTTTTTATTTAGTATAAATCCTTTTACACATAAAATTGATGGTCTTATTCAGTTTAATCTTTGTTATTCAACCAATTTTTAACTTTTTTTCATTTCTTTCTAAGGTTGGCACCAATATGGTGGAATACCTCCACAGGCTGAAGGGTCAAGGCCGTACCCTACATCCTGACGTGGGAGATGATGACCAGCGCTGCTCTCAGGCATTCGTCATTCTGGTGGGACCGGCTCTGGAGCAATGCACACTACTTGGGGCGGTTGATGTGTGCTTCAAGGCATTTGATATTTTTGACATTAACTATCCAAAGCAGTGTGCTCCTGTATAGGACTTTTTGTAATGTTGCTATGAAATAGCGAGGCTTACTTGAAAAGTCATAGAAAGTGTTTGTATGTTAAAACGGAACCAGGGCTGGATAGTTTTGTTCTGCAGAAAAGATATCTAATGTCACAAAGAGATCCTGCTCTGTAGAAGCTGCCTCAGCCTATTTGTGTTATTACTCCATTCTGCCCTTGTGAGTATTAGTATAGTAATGATGTCGCTGTTAATAATCTGTTCTTGTGCTTTTGAAAAATAAACGTTTTATTAACCAGTATATCAAAGTAATTTAACTGTTTAATAGACGTGGGTAGTTTCTTCAGATTCACTGTAAAACATGAAAATAATAATAACCTATTTGTGAGGTAGAATTAACTCAACATTCCAGTTAAAATGAACCAACATCTGGGTAGAACATTTAACCAATTTATGTGGTAGAATTAACCCAGCATTATAGTTAAATATGACCCAGCATTTGGGTTGAATATTTAACCCATTTTGCTGGGTTAAAAAAATAACCCATTTTGCTGGGTTAAATTAACCCAGCATTTAGTTAGTCCAATAGTTACCCAGCATTTTTTAGGGTGTATAATACAGTAATAACATAGCTTGCATGCGGCACTCAACACTACAGATTAACCGCATATACATTGTGTTTGGCCGTCAGATTTATGCTGTATTAAATAAAGGTACCAACCTAAAATTTTCAACCTCTTAAAAAAAAAATGTTCCTGAAGTGTAAAATTTAAATTTGCATCAGCAAAGTAAACAAGCAGCACTTATTACCTTTAAATGACTTTTGCTGCTTACAGTATACAGGCAGATTAATCAACATACAGTACAGGCATAATTACTCTATATTGACTGAATAGTTCACTGTTTAAGGTGTTAAATATACATCACTCATTACAATTAGCTGACTACCTTGTTGTTAAAACCTCATTCCAACCAGTGATTTACCATTTAAACTATGAGGTAAGTTGATATCTAGTTCATATATTTAGGTTGAAAAATTAAACTGTCCCCAAATGTGTGGATAGCATCTTTTAATCGTATCTCGTCTCAGTGAGTATAGTAATTGTACGTTTTTAGCTCCCTGTTCATGTAGAACACCATACAACTCAATGTTACCCATTAGCTTTAAGTCAGCCTCCCTCTTTGTCACTGTTAACCTTATTAGATACTAGATCAGGCATTTTTCTCTCAGTTAGGATCATGATTCTACTCAATGTACTTAATGTGGTCCATTCTTTAGAATGATTAGTGTTTCTTTCTCCTTTTTTTATTCTTTAAGTAATTGCTATTACTTAGTGGTTATATAGGTAAAGTTCAATAACTAAAGTTCATGTTTTGTTTTGTTTTTTACTTGTTGAACTTTTACTTGTTGAGCTAATATTACTAATTTATTAGCATAATGCTAAATTATTGTTCATTTACCCAATTTGAAATAAAAAAAACACTGTCAATGTTTATTTTGGTTTTACTGTGTTTTTTCTTTTTATGTTTTTTTGTAGCACATTTCCCCTAATTTTCTTAACAGACTGAGATGAAGATGTGGTGAAAACAAGCAAGAGGAGTAAAAAACATAAAAACGTTCTAGCTTCTAGTTTTATTAGCGGAAGCAAAATTAACAAAACATCAGAATGTTGCTGGGAGACTGACCAAATTTCTCTCCTAACTTACATTTATATTTTAGATAAAAAGCCAAATATTTTGACTGATCTCACAATACTGAACATAATTAAAAAAACTGTGATGCTTGGACAAATGTTCAAAACGATCCCTTACACATTGGGGTCTCTCCTTACAATGAATCAGAAGAAAGTGTTGTAGATCTGTTGTATAAAATGTACTATACTGGAATATAATTTATATATAAATTTATTTATATATTTAAATATGAATTTATAATTTAATTTTTGTTGTTGTTAGTCTTTTACCTGCTCCTGTCAAGGGGTCGCCACAGCGGACCATCTGATCCGGATACAACTTTTGCACCCCTTTTATTTTATATGGCCTCATGCACATACAACTACTGATGTTTACAATTTCCATTAAAAAATCATTACCAACATCAAATGCGGAAATTATATTATTGGATTTAATTATCAGATTATATATATATATATATATATATATATATATATATATATGATAATCAATATATATTATGATAAAATACTGAGCATTTTGCAGCACAAGATAATTAAAATGGCAAAACAACCAGGTTCCATTGTGTAGAAGTTCACTTTATGGACAAACGATTTATCATACAAAACTCTGACTTATTTTGGTTGATCTGCCAATGTAGGTTAGGTTGATTGGCGTTCCCAAATTGCCTGTAGTGTGAGTGTATGTGTGTGTGGCAAAAAATAGGTGGGAAAACACAATACATCAAAAGGGAGTCATGTGAGATACCTGAAAGCTGACATATACTCAGGTTCTACAGTAGTCTTAGTCATAGTAAAACCATATTGTGGTCACTGCACTGTAATTAGACAAATCAGTTGTGTCGAAAGAATAATTTTAGTAAAATTATTATTAAAAATTGAAATATTAAAATAAAAATGTGGCCTTACATTATATGATATAACTTTGTATTAATAAATGCAAAATACATTTTGTTATTGTTTATAAATGTTATTATGCATTACTAAAATCAGACTAAAACTTTTACATGTTGTCAACTAAAAACAGAATGAAACTAACAACCAATAATAGTCTTAAATGTAAATAAAACTAACTAACTAACTAATGTACATTTTACACACAAGACTGAGACTAAAACAAAAACAAAATAAGCTGCTCAAATTAACACTCCACCAAGCTTGCTAGAGTCTCTTCTCTTCTTGGTGCCAACTTTTTAAAAAGTTATCTTCCCCAGAAAGTAAAGGGTTTGGGAGAATACCAGAAGTATAACAAAATAAATTGCTGGTTGAATACCTTAGTGAAATGTTGCTAGTCTATGATTCACCAAGCCTACTTCAATTAAAAGGTGCAGGCTATTTGTTGGTAAACCATATAATAAAGATCTTACCAAACTTGACCTTTTAACCTTCCAATTTCGTAACTCAGACACAGCCTCAGTGGCTGCATGTGGTTCAATTGAAACACTTAAAAACTGTTTTTAACTAGTTGTAATGATTTTGATCAAATGTAGAATAAATGACACCAAAACAATTTTGTAAATACAACCTTAAAACAGCGGAATAATAACCTTTATTTATATCACTTTCATTTAAGACCACTCACTGGTGCTGAAGATGTTCTCAAATGGTCTCCAAATTTCCCTCAGTAAATAGTTGGTAATCTCAATATTTTGGACTACATGTTAATTAAAATAATGTTACTCATAATTGTACCTTTTCACCGTATTCCACACAGTTGTTAAAGATATTTATCAATGGTTACTTTTCATATTGGCATCTCTCAAATGAGGATGGGTTCTCTTTTTAGTCTGGGTAATCTCAATGTTTCTTTAACATGTCATGCTGGAGAATTTTTATTCATGCGCATTAGGGATAAAGTGACAAAATTATAAATGTATACATTTTTTGTTAGATTTTACATTTATATTCTAAATGTATATTTCTAGAAACATGCCTCACAGCTTTGTGGCAATGTTCAGTGATAAAAGTGCTATACTGGCTATTTTTCTTTTTTTTTTTTGCACAAAAAGGAAACAAGGGGCAAATGTGAAACCTTCGACCACTTTCTTAAAGACTTAAAACTGCTATTAATGGACTGTGAGTATGTTGAACCCCATGACTGATTGATGCCATATAAAGTCTGGAGAAAAACAATGCAAGAAAGACTGTCGGACAGAGGTGAGGATATGACGTGAGCTAAAGCCTCTGAGATTTCACAGCAATATAAGATGTCTCAGAAACAAACAAAAATAGTCACCAATGCACAAACCACAGGTGGATCACCAGCAAGTGTCTGGCAGAAGGCTCAACATACAGTAGTCCTACTGTCACAAACCAAAACATCAGATGGCATGCAGTACACCTGAAATGTTTAAAATGTCCTGAAAATAGACACCCAGATGGAAAATCCTGAATATTAGCATGAACGCATGACTAACACACTAACACTGCAACGGCTGCACACTGGTAAACTGAGGCATTCCCCAATATCTCAAACCTATAGGTCTAGTGGATCTAACAGTTCAGCCCAAGAACCATGTCACTCCTTCTGAACTTAAAATAGTCAACACAATAAAGGAGAGTGTGCTCGGTAGAAAAACAGCAGAAGCATGAGATATGATAGTTGGACTTGATTTGCTGCAACAACAAAAAAAATGCAAAACAGAAAACTAATTCACCCAGAGACAGTACTCCTTAGGGTTGGCCCAGAAGGTCTTAGTGCCTTTCCAGAACTGATGTACACCACAGAGATGTTACCAGGCAAGTACACTAAAATAAAAAAGGTGAAGATATTGTGTCCTCCATGCTAGGTGCCAGAGTATTTTTTGTCTTGCTGTGACAGTGGGCCTAGAGCCAGTGCAACTTACCATCTGCTACCCTTGTACTTAACCAAGCAGAGGACACCAGTACCAATCAGCACCATGGTCAGCTCCACCTTGTGCACAGAAGGGGCGGGGCACCTTAACTTTTGCTGGCAGCACATTTGGCTGTGGCAAACTGCAAACGGGACTTCTTATGGTTTTCTGTTAACAATGGCTTTCTTCCTACGACTCTTCCATAAAGGCCAACTTTGTGCAGTGCACGACTAATAGTTGTCCTATGGACTGATTCCCCCACCTGAGCGGTAGATCTCTGCAGCTCGTCCAGAGTCACCATGGGCCTCTTGGCTGCATTTCTGATGAGTGCTCTTCTTGTTCGGCCTGTGAGTTTAGGTGGACGGCCTTGTCTTGGTAGGTTAACAGTTGTGCCATACTCCTTCCATTTCGGGGTGATCGCTTGAACTGTGCTCCGTGGGGTGTTCAAGACTTTAGAAATCTTTTAGTAGCCTAAGCCTGCTTTAAATGTCTCAATAACTTTATCCCTGACCTGTCTGGTGTGTTCTTTGGACTTCATGGTGTTGTTGCTCCCAATATTCTCTTAGACAACCTCTGAGGCCGCCACAGAGCAGCTGTATTTGTACTGACATTAGATTACACACAGGTGCACTCTATTTAGTCATTAGCACTTATCAGGCAATGTCTATGGGCAACTGACTCCACTCAGACCAAAGGGGGATGAATAATTATGCACACCCCACTTTGCAGTTATTTATTTGTAAAATATGTTTGGAATCATGTATGATTTTCATTCCACTTCTCAAGTGTACACCACTTTGTATTGGTCTTTCACATGGATTTCAAATGAAATTGATTTATGTTTGTGGCTGTAATGTGACAAATTGTGGAAAGGTTTAAGGGGGCCGAATACTTTTGCAAGCCACTGTAGATGCTTAGTGTAAGGAATGGTGGTTGGGAGCAATAATAGCTCAATTGTGGCCCCACCAAACTGCCACTCTTTTTAGCCCTTAATCATCTTTGCTCCAGGGTGCAATATCATGGCTGACCCTGCACTCTCACCCCAACTTCATTACAAGCGATGTGATAATTTAAACAAAATAATCTGTAAAGTAAATGTGACAAACAAGTGCTTCTTCTTTTCAGCATTCAAATAAAAACCTTTAGATCTGTTTACATGTTCTTCCTGTGCTTGGAGGGTTTACTTTAGTACTCCTCCCACCGTTCAACAACTTGCAGATTAAGCTAATTGGCATTTCCAAATTGCCCACAGTGTGCATGTAAGTATATAGTTGTGTCTCCATCCTTGTGCTGTGCCATAATTGGTACCCTATCCAGGGTGTACTCTGTCTAGTGCCCTCAGTCCCTTACGATAGGCTCCAGGCCTCCCGCAACCCTGTAAAGGATAAGCGGTAGGAAAGGAATGACTTGAAAGTTACTAAGAGGAAGTCTCTTCAGCACTTGGCTCCCTAATAAATAGTATTACCTAGCCACCTAACAAGCATCCCGATATTGATATAACCTGAAGCAAACCGATTTCATAAAAAAATTATTTTGTTTTGTTTGATATATACATTTTACAATAAAAGTAATCTCCTTCAGTTGGGAAGGGTTTGCAGAAATAAATCATGACAGTGAACTGATTAGACTGAATAGTCTTTTACATACAGTGAAAATTAATCAAATTTTAAACTAATACAGCTCCTTTTTTTCAATGCACCCAATAAACAAACAAACAAATAAACAGACAGACATATAAATAAATTAATAAATAAATAAATTAATTAATTAATTGATTGATTTTTGTATTGTTACATCAACTGTGGCCAGTAAATCCAGTATTTTTGTGCACCCTATCAATTACAAAGCAAACAAGGGTGAATATTAAAAGTATTTTACAGCACACTAGAGATGTTTTGCACTTACACTCACACACTGCACTTAAATTCTCCAGCTAACCCCTTGCTTACAAATCCACCTCCTGTCCATACTGTAAACTTTACCACTATTCCCCAGTGAGTGATCCATCAAAACTTCAATACTGTTTCCAAGCAAACAGCCGATCCTGGCCAATTAAAGCCTGAAGGAGCTGATAGGAGAGACATGTGTGGTCCTAGTGGCCAATTGGCTGTCATTCTCTGCATGCTCCAGAGAATGGCTAATTGCACCTCTTGCACTCCTGTGATTCCCCATGGTGTGATGGGATGCCGATGCAGACCAGGGCTCACTTAGCTGATTGATGATAAGGTCTGTTGAAAGGCGCGTGCCATTGTCAGGCTGCTGTATACCCACTGCCTTTTCTCTTGCTTTGCTGACTTACACCAGACCACCAGAAATCTCTGCAAAATACAAACAATTTCCAAAGGTTCTATATTTAAAATATATATTTTTTAATATTCTATATATTAAGGACTAAGAAGAAGAAGACAAAAATGTAGCTTATATTTTGTTGAATTAATGGAAATTGTTCACAGTTTGTTTGGAGGTTTTTCAGAATTAAATTATAATATACTACCAATTTATTTATGACTATACAAACAGTTCACAATGGCCATATTCAGACTGGATGCTAAAGTTGTTAAAGTTTTACATGCAAATGTTATGTCAGTATTTACCCTGGAAAAGTTCTTCGTATACATTTACAGCATTTATTATCCAGAGCGACTTACATTTTTATCTCATTAAACATCTGAGCAGTTGAGGGTTAAGGGCCTTGCTCAAGGGTCCAACAGGGACAATTGGTGGCCGTGGGATTTGAACCTGGGACCTTCTAAACTGTCAAGTAATGCCTTAAGTATAGACTCGTGGAAATAAAAATATGCACATGTGATTTAATGTTTAATTTATTAGTTTAAAAAAAAAAAAAAAGATATATCAAGGCTGATTCTCACACACTCAGAAAACTAAAAGGATAAAAGTTGTCTGTGCATATGTTCAACTCACTTCAAGTGGATCTACATAGAATTCTAAAGTGTTTCCACTGTGCACACTTTTTAAATGGATGCAGCTTCTGATAAGGACATGGCAGAAATTTACCTCTGTTATAGTTAAATTACTGTCACTGTCAAATCCTAACTGTGTAACTGGGCTTTAGCTCAGGTCCATGTCGTTGCTTGTCTTTGTGCATTTTTCCAACTAATGTTACTTGCAAATGTATGTCTGCATTAAGCTTCAGAATTGATTGGTATGAAGTTCTAACCTTTTATTTGTTTTCTGTAAACAAATGACAAAACCATTCTTGTTATAGCTCATGCAAGTGTTAGTTGTCATGAGGTCCTTGTATAATTTTTTTTTATTATGATTATTCTTTAATCCTGATAACTCGCAACTGCAGTACTGTAGGACTGGAATAAAAACTTAAATGAATGAAATTTTTTGTCCTCCTAAATTATGATTAAATAGGAAAGTTGGGGTTGGGTGCAACTCACCTCCCAGCCAGTGCAAGCTTCTTTTTTTTTACATTTCCTCTAAATTGGGAAATATTGCTCCAGGAAATATTAGGAGCATTAGCTAAAATCCTCACTTTGGTGACATCTGTTCAGTTATCATGGGGAAATTGTGAATTTGAGACAGCTGACATTTCAGATTTTGCATGTGTTGAGTGAAGTGCCCTCTCTACATTAATTCCGAGGGGAGGAAATTATGAAAATGACTTATCTGCGATGCTATGACGTGAAAACTTTATTTTCTATTTGGAGTTGAGCGACCAATATAATCTGTTTGATAATCCTTTTACCATAACAGAAATTGCACAAGGTCATATTAATCATGGTGAAATCAGCTACACATATCAGTTCCATATAAAATCATGAATATGCAGGACATAAGGTTTAATAATACATTTAAATGAACTTTTTTAACCATAATGCAACTAACCGATTAGCTAAATGAATTTCAAAAGACATGGTAACAATCGTACCTTATTTAAAAAGGGCTTTCTTTATCTGTCTTTTTAGTTGCTGTTGCATGCTTTTAACAAATGCATTCACTGAGTCTGATGCTTGCTCACAACCACAATAGGATTTTAATAAGAGAGTGTTGCTAAGTTATAAAAGTGGGCTTCAGTAACGGGTGCAGTAAAGGCACTTGTGAATACCATACCTCCTTGTAATACAAATGTAGACCCGTGTGAGACCGCGTGGGTGTCATTTGGTAAAGGGCAAAAATAAAAAGTGAAAGAAGAAGGAAAAGAAGGATGGTGTTCTTAAGTGCTCGGATTGTGTATGCATTAGATATGGAAAAATGCATAGAACAGGATAAAAGATAAACTGCAAGAAAATAATAAATGAAGACAACACAGTATATAACAATACGGGTAATATGGAATCATTGCAGGCTGTGACATGTATTCACTTGTTTCTGTTCTGCACTGTGTAGCTTTTCATCTTAACTTACCTGGCATTGCCAGTGAAGCAGAAACAGCCTTGTTGATTTAAAACATGAAAGACTGTGAAAGAACTGTCACATATTATCTGTGGATATGATAACAGTCTGCCAAATATCAAAGGAAATTGGGACTGTTGATGGATAACGAAGAAGAGATACATTTGCAGTAAATATGTATCTTGACAACACTTTTATTGGTGCTTGAGATATAGATATCATACATCATAATCATTATCATCACATTCTCATATTCAACTTTTGACCATTATACTTATCACTTATGTCATTTTATCACTATCATTACTGTTCAGTGCACTGTGTAACGCTGTTGTCTACTTTAAACTGTAAATAATATAATTTTATCCACATTTAGACTTTATATATGTTTGAGTTGATGTGTTTTCTTCTTCTTCTTTGAACAGTAAGTGGCTGTAACAAGGTGAAGTCATTTCTTCCTGGGATTAATATAGTTCCTGACTTGACTTGAATTGAATTGAAGTCAATTTAATTTAAATGAATTGAATTAAACTGAATTGAATTTATAAATCCCCTAATACAGTGACTTAGAAAAAGTTTTATGAAGCAGAGACTGAGCAGGAACACTCTCGAGCCTTGTTCAGTCTTTTTTTAGCCAGACCAATAAGCTATCATTATTGATGGCTAATTAAGCTTTTAGCTCTTTGTCATGCACAAACCCAATCAGGAGGAAAAATAATATTACACTTTAAATTGAACTTTATCAAGAAGCAGCCGTCACTGCTAAAATCTACAGTTTTCCTGAACCTCCTGCTTTATTTTTGTAGCAAATTTAATTATTTATTCATTATCATTTAATTGTGAGGATTAAATGCTAGCATCTTGGATGGATGGATGGATGGATGGATGGAAACTGTCTCAATATAATTAATTCTCACTTCTTTTAGAGTAGGCTAAAGTATGACGATGCTAAAATATGGCATGTAATATGAAAGGAAGCATCTGAGCTGCCTACTTTTCTATATACTTACTCAGCACATGGCATCATAAGTATTAAGATACAGTAAACTTCCAAGGAAAGAGAATCTCTAAATGAAATTGCATGATAAAGCACAAACATTTACTTTAGGGTCAGTGTGAAAATGTAAAGCTTGCAATTTCTTCTCATTTTGGATGTTGGGGAGCGATAACATTCACATGCAACTCCCCACTCCACTCCACTCATGCTAATTAGATAATGCTTCACTTCTACTGGCATCACGCACTTGATGAACGCAGTCTTCGGAGATTGCTTCTCCAATGCAGCTGACAGCCTGGATTACCTAGACAAATTAATGGTTCTATAATTTGATTTTCCAAGGATTGTGATGTCTAAGTGACTCCTACTGTGTGGAAGGAAGGAGGGGGGACGTGTTTGAATGAATCCATTTCACACCAGCAGCTGATAATCAAGTCTGCATACTAAAAATGGCCAAGACCCTGTAACACATGCTTGCACTGTTTAGATTACAGACTGATGGATGGGTATACAGTCCCAGATTGGACACACAGCTTCCTCTAGAGCTCACACAACAACCTTAGAATCTATTTACAGTAT
Organism: Clarias gariepinus; assembly: GCF_024256425.1. Taxonomy (NCBI): domain Eukaryota; kingdom Metazoa; phylum Chordata; class Actinopteri; order Siluriformes; family Clariidae; genus Clarias; species Clarias gariepinus. The sequence continues at coordinate 12,149,690 of NC_071126.1, read as the reverse complement.
ACAATAGCTCTGTTTAGTTAGGAGATCTTTTAAAATAGACAACATAGTATATCATGAGCTCACTTTATGTTAAATTCGATGCCTGAGTATGGGTGTGCACGTGGTAATTTAGAGCTTGGGGTTGGTGAACTGATAAGCAGGTCATTGGCCATATAAATGCACATTGCAGCATGGAGCAACTTCTTCCAGCATGCCTTGCTGCTGTCAGCTGTTTCTGTCAATAGCCATTGACTCCATTAGCAGAGCAGACGCTCCCTACTGAGATGGAGTCAGCTCCCTCGCCAGTTAGCATTGAATTTAAGCCTCATCATTCTTAGCTACACACAAGAGGGACTCAGACACCACTGGCTTATGTGTAGATATGTTTTTTTTTTTCTCTACCTAAAGGTTTACTGTATTTCTGGGAAACAATTCTGGGTTCAATTCTAAGGAAAAAGTAGCTTTTACAAGAATTAAAAATTATTACTAAGAATGGACTGAAGTATTTCTACAAGGCAGACGTAACATGAAATTGACTTTGTAGCAACAATTCATACTAGATAATGAATTTAATTTATTATTCTTGCCCTGAATCCTTCTTAAAACAATAATTTTAATTGAAATTGAAAAAAAAAAAAAAATAAGTTGGATGAATCGATACCATTAAAAAAAAAAACTTTTGTAAATGTAAGTTAAGATGCATCTCTTTTGACAATGGCTACTTCTATTACAAATTTTACTTGATGTGCACAATGGATCTCTGGCTTTGTTTGGCTTTTATTTGATTGACAGAAAGCCGGTAAAGAAATATGTAAATGACAACCAATAAGAGAGACCACTAGAATGTACTTTATACTCTGTTTCACCTCCTTTTTTTTAAACCTCCGTCCTAACATAAATCAAACTATTTTGCCATCCACTTCCATTACTTCCTTTCATAAATTAAAATATGAAATATTGTATAACCATTAAAATAGAGAACAGTTGCCCTAAAGGGCTGAAAGTAATATATTTAAATTAGTAAATGGTCTTCACAACCAAGAACATTGATTTAAATAAAGATATTTTAAATAACTAATGTCTATTTTTGTTTCATAGTGGTGCTTTTCATCAGGGCATTTCCTCTGTGTCCATCAAATCCATTTGTTTCATGCAATAATATTTACTTATTACACACAAAAATAATTTGTTCTAATTTCATAGCTTTTTCTAATTTTTATTTTTTTCTACAATGTAAAACAATGCTAAAGGAATCCAAAATATGCAATAATCTCTTTTGACAAGTTTATATAGAGATGCGTCTACTACTTATGCTCTTTATGCTCTTTATAGAAAGAAATAAAAATCAGAAAAAGCTATGGAATTACAACGCATGCATAAATATTTGACTTGTAGTGTATTGCAGGACTAAAATGATAAAAGATTGGTTATTTTTTATGTGCAGTAATGTGCAGTAATCAAAGCTAAAGGTGAAAGAATAAAATCTTTGAGTGCAACTTTTTTATTATTATTTGTCCAGGCAGTGTATCTTAAGTAGTATACCACTGCAAACAAAATGTAAACATAAATCCTTAATAATGAATGTAAACTGTAATTAAATAATTGTTAAGTGAATTGCCTCCCCTAATTAAGTTTTGCAACAATAAAAAGAGACAGACAGGAACAGTGGAGAACAATGCAGGAAAAAATCTTGGTGAAGTGATAAAGTGGTGTGAATAAGGCACTTTAAGGGAGGATACACATTATGTACAACAACGTCATTAATACAACCAGTGATAAATTTGAAATTGGTGGTTATGATGTTAACTAATAATTAGCAAAATCACATTTATCTACATCAGTAAGTAATAATGTCTAAGGTGCATAACATGTATAAGGTACATAGCAAGCTACCACTTGTATACAAGTGTGCCATTACAATAAGCGGGTATAAGACAAATAAAACACCCAAAGCACAGATTGGAGAATTCATTGGGATTCATTGAGGATTTGTTCAAACTCTTAGAAATTTTTTTGATTGTGTAAAGCTGCTTTGCGACAATAACAATTGTTTAAAGCGCTAAACAATAAAATTTAATTGAATTGGAAGGTGAAAAAAAGAATGCGTCAAATACCAAAACAATATTTTATTAATAAAAGATAAAAGAAATGAAAATAAAACATATAGATTCATTAGAAGAAAAAAATATGTAGGCGGACAAATGAATCTGTGGTTAATATGGGAAAGAAAAGCAGCTAAAGTCAAATCTATGTTGACTACATGAAACTGGGATAACATTGAGGAATTACTGCAGCACAATGTTGCAAATAATAATAACTTCAAACCAATATTTATTTATATTCCTAAATTAAAATACAATCCATTAATATGTATATACTTTGCCTTTTTTTTTTTTACATTGATGCCAACTAGTGCACTTGTTTGTGCAACTCACTAGAGTACGCTGGGATTGTGTCAATGAAAGGCTACACACTAGTCAACCATGAAACCTATTGTTTACATTATGAAATGAACATACATTACTTTGCCAAACAACAATTATAGCCTCGGTATGCAAGTGAAATTTGTTCCTGGACACCATTATCAAACTCTGTGGATGCTAAAGCAATGTAATGTAAATGTTATGCAAATACTTCTTATATTGTTTCGTTATAATCTCTTGTAGAACACTATTGTGTGCGGGTGAGCATTGAGGCCCTGGGAACAGACAAACTTTTACCCAAGTTCTGATTTTCTCTGTTTTTAATACACTCTTTAAACTTTAACAAAACTGAACAGAAACTGGAGCCTCATCAAGTTCATACTCACCCTCTTGTGTATGTCTGTGTGGCAGATGCTTTAGTGTGCAGCAGATGCTTTAGTTAAAAACATTGCTATAAGGTATGACTATTTGTGTGGATTTAGCATAGTGTTCAGAATGCAGAAAATTTATGTTTTGCTTTTTTAAACTGTCTTTCTACATTTTCTTTCCCAAATATTGGTGATCCGCAGTTGATTGTCTAGCCCACCAAAGTTTTAAATGGTATGATACTGTATCCCTGATACCAGTACTGAGGGGACAAACTTTGCATAGGAGGGGAATTGGTGATGGGTCCACTACAGGTTGGGTGAAAAGTAACTATGCATTTAAAATTAGTAATAAAGTCCATATTTCTAACACAAATTCATCCACCAAACTGTACATGTACTTTATTACATATTATAATGAAAACTAATTATTAAATTTCAGTTCCGTTTCCTCAAATGGCCAGGGATGGAATGAAGTCATTCGAGATATTGCTGAGAACCTCCTAAATCAGTGCCACCAAGTGTGTGAGGCTTCGTCCTGGACACTTCTTCCTTTAAAGAAAAAAACACATGGAATGAGACTTCTTGGAGGACATTCATTGGGTATGCATCATCCCAGCCAATGTGATGAAAAAGCATGTTTGCACAGTAAGAGCAAAATAGTTAATAGGTAAATAGTAAATTAACAGGTTAATTTTCATCCACCCTGTAGATTATTAAATTTGGGATTGTGTCTACAATAACCGTAAATGCCAAATATGTTTTATATTTGGAACCAGTGGCGTGGTTAGCTTATTATATAGCTATGCTGCTCAAACTCCAATGAATTACATTTTAACAATGGTATCCCCTTATCTCTTTACCTAATGCATTCAGTGGCTTCGAATATAGACACAAACTCTACATGGATGAACAATATAGTAATATTTAATATTAACAGAATGGTCCACACCTTAAATTTCAAAACTTGGTTTTGAACGAACCAACCAATCACAAAAAAAAAAAAAAAAAAACCACAAATAAAGTTTTTATACCCTGGATTTTTTCCTGAACTGTCCATGGTACCATAACATTGGTCCACATGTTGGAGCTCACCTCAACCCTGTCCAAAATGCTTTGACAGTACTCACAGTTCCCTGGATTTCTGACCACCATTAGCGACCATATTTATTGATGGAGAAACAAATCCTCAGGCTGTGTCCACGCAGATAACCATCCAGCAGACTCCCATACACAGACATTTGGAAATCCTAAATCTTTCTAAACCTGTTACTGCAGTAGTGTCCAAAGCACAAAAAAGTTTGGTGTAACATGTGTTCCCCATTCCTCCACTACTCCTTTTAGCACACCTAAGCTAAACTTGTGTCCAATCAAGACACCTAAACGTTTTGGCATACATACAACTATATTACAGTAAATTCATAAAATATTTTATATTAATACCATTTTTTTTACCATTCTAGAACAAGATATTTCAGTTATACACAACCCCATTATTTTATTTTTTAAATAAAAGTTTACATTGCTTTATATAATATATTGTTAACACAGTTAGTCTCAAGGTACACATTTGTGAACATCCGTGCTTGTCAGACACTGTGAACAAACAGTTTGTAAGCACTAAACTACAGTAGGTCAATACAGTTGAATATGTGTAGGTGAACCTTACAAACACAGGGCCAGCTCTCTCTCTCTATATATATATATACATAATTCACCAAACCATTCAATTAAGAGAAGGCCGAAAGAGAGAGAGAGAGAGAGAGAGAGAGAGAGAGAGAGAGAGAGAGAGAGAGAGAGATAGCATTGGCAGAATAAACATGTCAAGGACATATTTTAGCCAAGATAAATAATAAATACATTTTGATATTCCATTGTGTTTGAAATTTTATTTGCAACACTGTGTTCAAAGATTCATCATGTTTAAAAACATTATCAACACAACTATATGACAATGTTAAGGAGTCTGTGGGGATGTAGTTAGTCCTTTATTTTTGTAATAATATACTTTTCTTATTTTATTCTAAATAGTTTTTAGCTATTTGGCTCATCAGTTTAATTTGGAAATATTTATTTGTAATTATTCACTTTTTTGCTGGATGTTTGAGTTTGAAATTCACTGTGATCTAAATAAAACAATTTATAGTCTACAATTTCAATGGCTGTACCATTAATTATTCTCTAAATCGTATATATGTTGGCTAGAGACAGACAATAACTACATAAATGACAAACAACAACAATTGTTGTTATTATTATTATTATTATTATTATTATTATTATTACAGCATTTTAAAGAGCATGTAAAATTTAGTTTCTATTCAATTTCAGTTTGGTCTTCAACCCTGTGATCTGTGAAGCAAAGAAATAAGAGGAAATAGAGTAATAGAGTTTCCCCCTGTTGTGACCTCATATGAGAAGATACCCAAAAGATAGCTTTGCTGTTCTCTGGTGGAGTGTGGCTCAGCATGCACACACGCGCATACACACACACACACACACACACACACACACACACACACACACACACACACACACACACACACACACACACACACACACACACACACACACACACACATTTTGGGAGAGCACCAAGACCTGTGTTAACTGTGTTAAGAAATGGTAACATACAGTATGGGACCTTTTAATAACTTTGAATAAAGGTGAAGATTCTGATTGTTACAGTGAAATGGAAATTACAGAAAGAAGCAACAAAAATTAACTTACTTAAACTTATCTGCATAGAGTTTGCCAATTAGACATGTATGACAGAATGAGACAAATGAGATATAAGTTGAAAACAAACCACTGCCCATGTACTGTGAAAAAAAAGGTTTAATTAGTGTGACAAAAGTTAGAATGTCACACTAATCATAAAACCTTCATCTTGATGTTGCTTATATTCAATGAGCACAATACATTTGATTATCACTTTAATTACATAACTTTTATGAGATTTTCATTTCTTATAAATTATCTTTCATCATATGAGTAATGCATTTATTTTTAAAAGCCACACAATCATATTAAATCGCTAGATTACTGTGCCACTTGTCACTTTCTCTGTATGAGTGAAAGTTAAAATCGACAATGTAGCAGGTCAAACTGTTGCCATCCAACACTGCCACTGTCAGAGAGTACACCGTGGCACCTTGTCTTAGAAGTGCCATGGGCATGTGCCCCTTGCACCTCGTGTCACTTTAAATCACTGCTGATTACTGCTGAGGCATGTGCACTCCTACAGACACACACTCTCTCTTTCTCTCTCTCTCTCACACACACACACACTCGCACACCAGCTAACAGAGAGACAGTGATGGAGACACATGCCCAAAATATCTTCCTCTCTGCATCTGTGACTATCTGGGTATAGCTGGGCTGGCATTTAGAACAAGATCAGAGCAGAGAGATATTGAAAGAGAGTGATGATGTAAGCCTAGAAGAGTCGGTCAAAAACAAAGCTCAGTGAGTGATGAGTGCAAAGTCCCGCTGCCTTCCTTTGCACATCAAGGGCACAACAGGCCTCTCATCATAATCATTATCATCCAACAGATTAGCCTGGCATACACCCAGCTTACACAAGCTTCAAGCTGCACACACACACCAGGGGTCAATGAGGAAATGGCACTGAAGTTACTACTTTGGGGCAGGCTTTGATCCTGACTAAGCATAGTGGGAAAATGGGTTCAAGACTGCCAGAGTTATGATCGTGGATAAATCCGATTTGATTCGCAGCTCAAATAAAGCTGCAAAAGTCACAGCAGCATTTATTCATCTTTCACACCCCCCACCTGGATCTGCAGGAAGAACATCTTAAGCTCTATCATGTGTCACACTGCTACATCCAGTAGTTTTAAATGTACATACATTCATTTCAGCAGCATCTTCAGTCCTGTATGTCAGTCTTGTTTTTGCTCTTTTTACCCCTTGGTTTATTGACAGACGATTCAGCCTTGTGGTACCCAGAAAGCCATTTGGACATAATATGTAGGACACAGGACTATGAATCCTAACACACAATTTAAATGATTGCTTAAAAGAAACCTTTGGAAAACTCAAACAGCTGGGTAAATGATTTTTGGAAACCCCAAATCAGCGTTTTTGTAAGGTCATCGCAGACCCTTTTGCTATTGTTGTATTAAATTAACTCACACTCTGCCTCCTGCATGCTTTGTTCCCTCTCACACACATACTCTCTTTCTGCTGATGGGCTGCGGTCTCCTGTCTGTCACTCAGTAATCAGACTTCCTTTGTGCCTTAAGTTGAGATTTGAATAGGCTTGATACATATGACATATCTGAACTGATGTGAAGTATGAGCACAAATTTTCCTCCAAGACCGACTCCCCGACACTGACACATCTCCGAGTGTGAATTATTATTACAGGATTGTCAGGGCAACTCGCTGAAGCTCATAAACATATCATGCAGGATGCTTTTCATTTTTTAACAAAGGATAATCCTATTTGCTGTTGCCAATAATTGTGCAGCTGTGCTGTTGCAATGATAATCAGTTTTTCTTGCTGTATTTTTTTTAGTGATATATTTTACATTTTGTATTATGGACATTATTACTATTATCATTACTGTATCTTCTTCTTTAAAAGCAGCTTTAAATCTAAAATGCATCCATTCCAAGAGGGTGGACATATGCAACTGTAACTTTTTTAGCATTAGTATGTTGCAAACAATTCAATTAAAATCGAACTCTCAATTTGCACATAATGTTATTTTTAACCCCAGCTTTTTTGTTTTGGATTACGCTGCCAAAAAACTTCCTTGTCATTACATTACTACTATTGCTATTCTGTAAGCCTCATTAACAATGACGTGAGAGTACCTTGTTCTAAGGTTTGCCACAACTATATCCCTTGGGTATTCAGGTATTAATCAATGCAAAGCCCCCATGTTGTAGGGCACAATGAAGGTGTATGCTGGCCACGCTCCACTGACGCAGTGGCACTGGAACTAACAGGCACCAGTCAAGCGAATCGAAGACAGTAGGGATTAGCTACAGCCAAAGTGATCACACACTCGCACCTCATTAAGAGATACTTAGGTCTACTTCTCAGCATGTATTCTGCATTCTTCATCATTTCATACTTCTGCATGCAAGCACATTAATTGCCCTTCTAACGCTGACATCAAGATTTTCCTCCACTCTTAACCAGACTAATATCGAGGAATTTTATATATATATATATATATATATATATATATATATATATATATATATATATATATATATATATATATATATATATATATATAATATATATACAGTAAAATCTAGAGTAAAGTTAGACTTTTATCCTGTAGTTAGGGAAGTAAATGAGTGCAAGACACTGAATACGTATGTTTCACATTTTCACTGTAGAAAAAATGTGCAAAAGAAAAATACTCTACAGTCACTTATGTAGAATAAACATACTGTAAGAAACACTCTTTTGGTAGAGCTGTGCACAAATGTAAACAATATAACAGTACATATTGTAACTGAACATACGTAAATCATTCTGGCACATCCAGACGTTCCTGTCTGTCTGGCCACATATTTCATCTACATCACAACAGATATCATCCCTTGCAATGCAGTGAGGAAAGCATCTCCTGGAATGGCGAATCCACCCTCTGCATGACTCTGATGTGATGTCGTCACATGCTGCATCCATGGCTGCTAGCAGGGCCATTTGCACATGTGAATGCTGGTCATAAACCTTCCACCTCTAGGCAGAGAAAAACTCCTCTATCGGATTAAGGAATGGGGAGTAGGGAGGGAGATATTCAACCAGAATTCTGTCATGTGCTGCAAACCACTGTCTGACCAGATGTGAGTGGTGAAAACGGACATTATCCCACACAACAACATACTTGTTGAGTTGGCCTCCACCCCTCTCATTCTCAGGGACTATCTTCCTGTAAAGAGTGTCTAAAAAAGTCTGGAGATGTTGTGTATTGTATGGATCAAGGAGGGGAATATGAGCGCGGATGCCATTGTCTGAGATGGCTGCGGACATTGTAACATTCCCCTCGCGCCGGCCTGGGCCATCAGTGGTTGCCTTCTGCCTTTGGCCAGATTGAAACCCGCCTCATCAACGTATATGAATGTGTGCAATGATTCCCTGCCTTCCAGCTGCAGTCCACGCTTTAGAGAGAGAGAGGGAGAAAGAAATGTAACAACTTTTCCTGTGTAACATAATGCATTTTGTATGTTCTGTGAATATACACTACCATTCAAAAGATTTAGAACACTTGCAAATTTCTTTTTTTTTTTGTTTAGTGATTTATTTTCTACATTCTACAACAATACTGGGGATTTCACAACTATAAAATAACACATGTGGGATTAGGTAATTACGTAACAACAAGAAAAACAAGAGTTAGTCGTTATTTTAAGACACAGAGGTCAGCCTTTCTGTTATAGTTCTTGCAAGAACTGTATTGTCAAGTGCATTTGGAAAACCCGTCAAGCACCGTAATGAAACTGGTTCTCATAAAGACCATCCCAGGAGGGCGAGACCAAAACCTACCTCTGCCACAGACGAGAAGTTCATTTAGAGTTATCAGCCTGAAAAATGGCCAGTTAACAGCACCTCAGATTAGAGGTGTTATAAAGTCTTTACAGAGCAGAAGTAGCAGAAACATCTCAATATCACCTGTTCAAAGGAGATTAATGCATTTTTTGGACGCCTTCAGCATTCCTTTACAATGTAGAAAGAAATAAAAATCAGGAACAATCATGGAGTTAGAAAGTGTTCTAAAACTTTTGAACGGTAGTGTATATATAGAATTGCTAGTCTACTGCATTAAACTACACAAAGTAAAACAGTTTACAGCGCTGAACATTAGAGTATACATAGAAGACATGTTTTACCTGTACATACTAGTGACGGATCTCCTTCACTCTTTCACTGTTCTGTTCAAATGGCACTTGTACAATTGGTTCATGCGCATTTCGTTTCTCTTGAGCACTCTGTCAATTGTTGCAATTGACACAGATCCAATATTGCCAAATACACCGTTATTCTCTATGACAGTGCTTTGAATTTCTTTCAACTTTATTGCATTGTTTGCAATCACCATTGCACAAATGGCTTTCTCTTGCTGCGGGGTAAAAAAGGGCCCTCTTCCACCTCTGCAAGGTTGTCTTTCAATTCCTTGTGGTGCAGATTACAGTGAAATTACAGTAATGTACACTAAACATGAGATATTATGAGATGTTGGACTACTATCCAATACTATAGATACCTGTTCTCCCTACGAAATGTTTAAATGATTGAATTCACAGTGATCCTTCCAACATCTGTTTGCACCCTCCGACCAGCCTCATCCATTGTGCGGCCGTGATTGACAACATGGTCAACAAGTGTTGCCCTAATTTCATTAGGAATCTGCCTATGTATTTGGTGTCTTCTCCCTCTTCCCCGTTGAAAATGAATTCAACGGTGTTGTATGTACAGTAATGACTCAAGCAATGAAATGAAGACTATTAGTTTTATTTGAAACGACTATTCAGCATCCAAATTAGTTCATTTTGACTAACATGACATAAGCATACGATAATGTTATAAAACGGCAGAGAATTGTATGAAAGCAACTGGTACATGTCCAAGGGCATTTGCAATTTCTTCAGAGGAAGGAGAAATTGCTAGTATGATGTGTACAAATGACTACATGTTGTGGAGGGTGGGTGCACTAATGGTTTTGAGACTGTAAACTGTAATTTATTCAGTTGACACTTAAGTAAATCTCAAATTTTGTTTTAACGTTCTTAGAAAAAAATAATTTTAAACGTCTTATTTTGTTTTAATATTGAATAGCAATAATTGACTGTCACCATGAATATAGACCTAGAAGCTGGCATGGTGTTAAAAAAAACAGACAGACGGACAGACAGACAGAGAGAAACAAAGAAAGAAGGAAAGAAAGAAAGACAAACAGACACACTGTAAAAAAAATGTCTGTAATTTTAACAGTAAAATACCATATAAATGCTACAGAATAAAACTGTATTTCACAAAACGTGGGACAACCATAGAATTTACAGTGAAAAACTTCTCTAAGACCATAAATTTAACAGTTACAAACAAATGAAAATATGATTTATTGCAGTAAAATTAAAAAAAAGTTATGGATGTAACGTATAAACTTATGAGAAGGTATTTGTTACTAATGTACTGAAGCATCAGTTTATATTTTACCAAATCTTTGTTAATAGAGTTTTAAAAATTAGAATAAACCCTAAATTTTACAGTAAAAAAAGCCAAAAATTTACCATAAAAAATATGGTAGCAATGTATTCTACGTTTTATAGCCATCTACTTTACATGTTTATGGTATATTAAAACAGTTTACGGTAAAAAACTGGCAGCTGTGGTTGCCAGAAATTTACTGTAAAAAATACAGTAGCATTAATACAGGATTGCACTCATTATATTGTATATTTTAGGGATTTTAATAGTTTTCTCTACGGTTTATAGCCGTCTTATATACATTAACTAATGACTTTAAAGTGGTGAATGGTATTCGGCCCTTTGATCACTGTGGCAAGGACAGCCGCTAGCACGCGCCACTTTGCTCACCGCCACCGCTCACCAGCCTGTGCCCACATGCCAGCAGGGCACTGCCCACCTGATATGCACATGCACACCTTCCCTTCCCTTTTTCCCTTTCTCCCTCATTTAACCCTTTCCTTCCCTATAATTAAAATTACCCCTTTTCCGTAAGACCTCACCACATGTCCGTGTTTGTCGTTGGCCCCCTTGTGCCAAACCCATTACAAAATACATAAACATATTTAACACCCCAGTGCAGTGTGCACTTAAAGACCACAATGCTGAACAGAGGACATAAACAATTTTGTGTGTGATAAAATATTTTTTTTGTGTAAAGTTGTAATAAAAGCCCTTTTATAAAATTATATGCTTATAAATGCTTAAAAATGACATTTGGATATTTGATTTTGAGAATTTAAATATTGTTTTGCTGTCTTTATTAAAAAATACATGGGACTATGCGGATGTCTTGAATAAATTTTGATGGGTTTTGATCATTTGATTTAGGTTTGTATTCATTAATTAGTATAAAAGTATTCTTAATAGTTTTTTAGCCGTAAAATCCGAATTCATAGTAATGTAACTTCTATCTCTTTTAGCTCCCAGCTAGTGTGATTAAATGATGCTTTCACAGAATTGCTGAATGAATTCACTGTGGTTATTCATAATAAAATGACAACAGCGACAACAATTGTGTAGCAGGCATGGTAGTGTAGCGGTTAGCACTGTTGCCTTGCACCTCCAGGGTCCGGGTTCATTTCCCGGCCAGGCTCGATTCCCGTCTGTGTGTGCATGGAGTTTGTATGATTTCATCCAGGTAACCCTATATACAGGATAAATCTGTATAGACGATACAGTGAGTGAGCTCTGAGCTGTAAAAAAGATGGAAATAAACCATTATTATTACAACATAAATCTTTAAATTAGACAGTTCTGAGCTGTAAAAACACGGTTATGATCCATATTTGTTACAATGTATAAATCGTACTTATAAACCGTAAAATAACCAAATAAAATCTGTAAATATATTATATACAGTATAATGAGTGCAATACCGTACAACCAAAAACACTGCTACCGCATTTTTTACGTCAAACTGCCCTTTTTTTACTGTAAAATGGACAATTTATGTTTTAACAGTGCAGATGGACAGACAGACAGACCGACAGACAGACAAAAAGAAAGAAAGAAAGAAAGAAAGAAAGAAAGAAAGAAAGAAGGAAACCTAAAATGCATTAAAATGCAAACCTAAAATGGCCACTCTGCCACTCTCGATTTATCTGTGTTATGTTTTTTTAAAGCCACTGAATTGTCCAATGTCACTTTGACCTGTGCTATAGAACAGCACTACAATGGCACTACAGATGGACGCATGTTTGTCTGTCTCTCTTTTGGACAGATCCTATATTTACAGTATATTAAACTGGTAAAAAAAAGAACTGCAGCTACAAACTGATGAGCACTTGCTGTTGTAAAATGGTTATGGACGGACAGCTTAATGGTAGAGAAACCAGTAGTTACTATGTATACAAGAGGAGCAATCTCTCAATTTGTCTTCCCCGTTTGACATTCTGCTATTACAAAGTCCTCCATGGAAAGTTAATGACAACTAATCAAGCTGTGCGTGTTACAGTGGCGCATCAGAGGGCCTTTTTCCCTGTCAGATATGAGTTTCAAAAGCCATCTAAGTGGCAGATGACAGATAAATTTGCTTTAATGTTTGGGAGGACTGCTTTATCCTGTTGTGCTGAGAAGTATGTTAGGACACAGATAATACATTAGTGCCTTATCAGACTGCCAGAGTGTGATTCACATTTATTTAATTCATGAGACTGATGAGTGATGGATAAGTTACTGGGAAGGATGAGGACTGTTATGTGCATGAACTTGGGCATGGTGCTTATTGAATTGTAATTAAATTTAAATCTATTCCTAATATTCAAAATGTTAATCTTAGTTGTTTTCTTTATATGTATCAGTAAAGTACTTTATTTTCTTTTGTCTGTGAATTTTCTAAACAGATTGAATATCATTTATACCAATGGCAGGAAAACTGGATAGATTCTTACTTTAGAAATATTCACACACACACACTGTACTGTATGTCTTCCCAGTGATAGAGGTCAAATGTCATTACCCATTTATTCCTCTTAGTAGCTATTTTTTTTCCCTGGTCAGGGTTATGCTGGATCCTATGCTGAGAACTACAGGCACCAGGAATAAATAGACAATGCAGGACACCATTCACACTCTCACACACTTCCTCACACCAAGGGGAAATGAAGTGAAACGAATCTAACTACTGTTTTGTTTTTTGTTTGTTTGTTTGTTTTCAACGTGAGGACCTTAAAGGAAACACCTGAAGACACAAGAAGGAAAATCAAGACTCCACAAAGACCTGACCTCAGGACCGAACCATGTATCCATTAGCTGTGAATCAGCAGGCCAGTTGTGCCACTCTCAAAAGCAATGAATGCTTATTATTTTTAGTCTATAGATTTGCAACCATAAATCTTAAAGGAGCACTAACCTTCAGTACTAAATCTTATTTTTTATTCTCCCTGAATCAATTTTTTTACAAGATGTCTCCCCTAAGCATTAGTAATATGCATTACTAATACATACTGCATCAGCTATGTGTAGGTGCACCCAGTAATCTGGTAATAATCCAACTGACAGCTCATTGCTTTTTTAAGATAAAAGACTCTTTAAGATGTAAACATTATATTAAAGTGATGTCGTTATTAAGGGACTACACAGACCGACCAAACCAACATACAATTCATCTAATAAAAAATACTCCTAAGTAGTTATATCTTATCATAACTGTATTATATAACTAATCCTTGACAAATCTTTAAAAGTTTTGTGTAGATGATGACAGATGATCAGGTCAATGATCATTATACTGGTAATGCTGCGCGGTCAGAACAGATGAGAGGGGTAAAGAGGTTGCTGTTGAGGTTGTTTAACAGACAACCAATTTTGAAATTGTATCTTTAGGCACTTTGATGCCTTTTGCAGTAAAACATGCCTTCCCATTTATTTCATTTTATCAGAGGTGTCAAGTAACGAAGTACAAATACTTCGTTAACTTACTTAAGTAGAAATTTTGGGTATCTATACTTTACTGGAGTAATTATTTCTCCAGCCGACTTTTTACTTCTACTTTGAATAAAATAGCATTTTCGGTTGATAAGGTTGTGATAAGTTAGCGAAAATGTTCGTGATAGAGACTCAAGATTCGAACAAAATATCACAACCAAGCACCAGCGAGGAAGGTAACAGGAATGAGATTGATATTGTAGTGTTTTACCGCCGGAAAGGATGTTGTAGAGACGAGTGAGCTTAATTGCTGCCCAATGCAATGGCTGGGAGTACTTTATTTAACACACAGCATGTATAGCATGAGTAGCACATTCACACGGGACCATATCCAATTTAGCCTTGGCATAAACCAGAGCACATTCAACAGGTCACACACACTTTACACACAAACATGGCCGAAGCCCCCAGCCCAAACAACCTTCCCCAACAGGGTGAAAACATTGCAAACCCCCTGCAATGCATGATGGTCGTCAGCTGCCGCCCTGCCTACGCCACAATATAATATATATAATTTAATATATTATATAATTTTTTTAAATTAATTACTTGGATTAATCATTCATTCTGACAGCACTAATGTTTATTGTAGACAACCATACAAGGGTAATTGTTCCTAAGCCTGCCCTGGGTACACTAATATTCTTGTATGTTGCCCTCACAGATTCCTGCAGCTAAGCTTGGATCTACATTTACATTCCAATAAAGGTTACAGATGACATGCCTCTGTAGTTTAAATTTTTTGCACTATTAAAATACTTATAGGCAACTAGTTATCATATCTTCTTCTCCATAAAACATGTTAATGCTCAGTAGTACACATATATGGTTCTTTAATGTATTTGCTTTGTACTAAAATGCATTCTTTTTCAATTGCCATATACAGTATCCCAAATCACTATGGCCGTAAAAAAATACAACAAAATAATAACAACACATTTTTCTTTTTTTTTATGAGGTGTTAAAGCAGTATATAGGCCCGTGGCACAGCCTACTGTCAGCTTTTATCCTTAATGCTTTTTCCCCCTCACGTTACTTTTACTTTTATACTTTAAGTAGTTTTGAAACCAGTACTTTTACACTTTTACTTGAGTAAAAAGCTTAAGTTGATACTTTAACTTCTAAAGAAGTCCTTTTAAACCCTAGTATCTATACTTCTACTCAAGTAATAAATGTGAATACTTTTGACACCACTGCATTTTATTAGGTACAGTATGGCTCAAAGATTTTCCATTGTACTGTATATTAGGCAATCATTTAGAATTATATACATAGCTATTTTATACGGTACATTCAGCTCTTTTTAATGGTTAGATTTAGTTAGGATAGTATGTATCCTTTATTTATATATCCTTTATGTTTCCTTATTTTATTTATAATTTTTTTCTTTTTTATTACTCTTTCCTTACTACTGGATATTGTCCACTTGACAATACTGTTCTTGTAAGGGCTATTCCAGATCAGCATCGAGTCTTAAAATAACAAATGATTTTTTTTGTTGTTAATTAATTACCTAATTCCATTGAGTAGTTTTGAAAGAAATGAGTATTGTTCTGGATGTAGAAAATAAATCCAAACTTGTGTGTCCAAGCTATGGGGAAAGTTTATTTATTCATTTTTTTTTTTTTTTTGGCTTATTTCTAAATTCGTCTTACTGTAGCTGCTGGTGTGCAAAGATTGCATATGAGCCAGTTTTTTTAAAATGCAGTGGTAAAATGTGGTGTGTGTATGTGTGTGTGTCTATGGCTGTCTAAAATCTTGCTAGCTACATGTGTTTTCTCATGTTTGAGTTATAAGCAATTCAGACACGAGTCTACTCAGTTTAGTTTGCAATTAGATCACTTCTGTCAAAGTATCTCTTCTCAGTCACATTGCCATCAAAACAGAGAAGGGTTTTACATACGCTGTAAAAATGACAGGAAAGTTTTTTAATGATTAATAAGAAAGTTTCTCAAAAGAAATGAATTCACAAAGTAAATTAGCATTTACTCCTCGCTGAACAGAAACAGATCATTCAAGTGAGGTAACAACAGTGAGGCTTGTGTTTCTGTGCAGTTTCTGTGCAGTAAGTAGCTTTTACATCAAGTGATAAGACGAAGATTGTTGTGGATTACGCTGATAATTAAAGGTATAGCTCATTTTATTCTTGGAACTTACTAATCTATATAAATAAAAGAAAGGTTTTGTCTGTACAATGGTCAGAACCCGCTCTTTCAATGATACTGAATCTTGATGTTTTATACAGTACTTTGGAGGACCTGAACCAATCTCAGAAAAAATAAGTGTCTGTAAAAAATTTCGTCTGTCCAGTCGATTTTGTCACAGCATCATACAAAACTGAACCTTTTTTAGTTGTTCAGTATTTGCCTGATGTTAAATATGCACCATAAATTAAATTAAAATGTTGTGTAAAATCGACATTCAAGTGGTTTTGTGTCAGATTAACTTTAATAATTTATAATTAGTAATTAGTCATTTTAATTAGTAAATGTTACAACATAATGTATAGATAACATATGTACAGAAGAGAAAGAAAGTTCAGGAAAGAGAATATAGAATATTCTTTTTATGTATATTCTAATTGTATGGTTTTCTCAAGCCACTACACCTACAGTGGTGGCCACAAATATTTAGACACCATATGCCATGTATCATAGTTTTCCCTGTGCACAAAACAGGTGATTTCACTAATTGGTTTAAGTCTATCTGGCTGAGGAGTAACTGAAAAACTAGTGAAAGACTGGCTATGTGACAGTAGTATTCAGCTCTGGATGGTATCCAGAACTAAACCCAATGGAAAATTGTTGAACAATAGTGAAGAAGGTGTCTTGTGTACATGAGCATCAGGAAGCAATCAAGTAGGCATGGATTAAGCGAGTGACACCAAAATAATACAGACGTCTTTTCAAATCTATAACCGTCCAGATCCAGCAGGTTTTGTAGAATAAAAGACTTCATATTAAATATTGATTGTTGTATAGCAATTACATTGCATAAAATAGCAAATTACTATTATCTTGTTTGTCATTATTTTTCAAAATTTGACAATGTCAATAAAGCATTGAATATCACTCATTTCCACTAGTCTATGGGGAATTTCTGATTCAAATTGCCATGCTTTACACTGGCCCCAAGGCACAGGCAGTCACTAAGTATCATTATACACTAAATTTGCAACATTTTGCTGCATTTTGAAGAGAAGCGCTGACAGGGTAGTTTCAGTATGAGTAAGTAAGTTCAGTGCCCATTAAATAAACTGTCAGCACATTTCCCAAGGTGATTGTATAGTCTGTAGTTGCTAGACAAAGGTTGCTAGTTGCCAGAAGATAGAAATTGTGTCACATGAAGTTGACTAATGTGCATTAAAACTTCACGGGTCAAGCACAGACAAAGACAGAAAAACAACCCTAATTTTTGTGATTGTGCGAAAAACAGACTGCATTATCCTTACTGATTTGAGCACAGATACAGGTGTATATATATATATATATATATATATATATATATATATATATATATATATATATATATATACACACACACACACACACACACACACCTAACCTAACACAACATACAGAACCAAGCTTAAGGACCTAATTCAAAATAGCTGAGGCCTACACAGGGTCAGACAATAACTGCTACAGGGAAAGGTCTTCCAAGCTGCAGGGATTTAAAAGGGTTAATATGAAGTAGTACAGGATTTATTTCTATGGTTTGAGGTAAAATGTGCACCGAATGACAATAGCATCATCCAAACAACCCAAGGCTATATAAGTGCATTTTACTTTTGCAGCTGGTATGCCCACACATTTGTATAATTTCAATCCTCGCTATAGAAAATGCACACAAGCTCTTCAAAAGGTTCCATAAATTGATTGAGCAAGAACCTTCTCTATTCCCATCCAACTACAATACGAATGTGGCACTATGCATCAGAGATAGACCCTTATTCCAGCTGTATGAAGGAGTGTGTGTGTGTGTGTGTGTGTGTGTGTGTGTGTGTGTGTGTGTGTGTGTGTGTGTGATGTGTGTGTGTGTGCGTGTGTTGGGGTCTGCATTCAGAACTGCCAGACTGACTGAGATGATGGGCACTATGAGTAGCATTTTTCTTAGTGGAAATCATTTGCATAATGGGAAAGTGGTTTGAGTTGGAGCCAATCGCTGCTCTGGCATGAGGACAATCAGTGGAGTGGAAGAGCGCAATCAGATAAAGGCCAGGCTGCACTGGAAGGAAATCTCCAGCTGCAATACATTTTAGTTCTCTCTTTCACCTGATTTTCTCATCACCCGAACAATTTGAGAAGCAGCAAGGTGGGGTCAATTTGGTCATGCAGGTTTTTATCTGTTCTGGAGTTATGTTCAGGACAAATAGAGCATCAGGTGCCAAAAAAGGTGATTGCCAGTGAATTTACCCTGATTGTTCAGAACTGCCTAAGGCGTTCCTTTGGTACACCGTGATGGCTATCCGGACTCAAGATTTTCAAACAATAATTTATGCTGCACAGTGAGAAAGTCTGCAGTGTTCCATTGTAAATAACAGATTTTATTTATTGAAAATGGCAAAAGCAGTGTAAAATGTCTTACCAGAGGCAAGGTCAGAGCCTCTGACACTGCGGCACTTGGGTGTAGGGAGAATAAATAAATGTTGAATAGTTCTTATGCCTTGTTGAGACAGCAGGCAAATCCGATTTGTTTCACACTGTCTGTCCACATCGTTATTTGAATGTATTCAGATCGGATTTGGCCCTGTTTAAAATGGTAGCCCAAATCTGACACATTGTCAACCAACAAGGCTCAACCTGCGAGGCTCACATGCAGCATGTTATTACGTGACATTAAATCGCCCAGTTTCACTTCATTCTCTGTCCAGGGACTATTTTTCTCCATTTCCATACTGTGATTAAGCCAGCTGTTGTTCCTGAAACGCTTAAAATGGTTTTTAAGGGTAAGATTTTTATATACTTAACAGCACCAAAGTGAAAAAGGACTCACCATTACCCAAAGCATGAGCAACTTAAGTTTCTCCAAAATTTTTATATATACCCATTTTTTCCATGGACCTATGCCCCGTAAAAAAAAGACAGAATGATTTGAGCGGGTGGAACATCCAGGTCGAGACACATCTTTAGGAATCTTTAGGCCACCTTTGGATGTGGTTCAAATTAAATATGAATTGTCCTTGTTTTTGCTATATACAGTTGTGTTCAAAATAATAGCAGTCCAACATCAGTAAGCAGATCAATAATTGTTTTTGGAAGAAATTATATTTCTTCATGGTAAATATTTTACTTTTGGGTGTAGTGGAGTAACAGAAAACCAACAGACCCAACAGTCATGATTGGATGCGCCTGATTAATTAATCATTAATTGAAATGTGGCGTGTTCAAAATAATAGCAGTATGAAGTTCATTTAGAGAGGTAAATTATTCTGTACAAAAACAGGTGTCAAACAAGTTTCCTTATTTAAGGATAAATGCAGAAAAGGTCGTCCTGTGCATTTCTCTCTGAAAATCAGAGTAAAATGGGTCGTTTCAGACATTGTTCAAAACAACAGTGTACTTTGATTCAAAAGTTGATTTAAAAAAAACATACAAGAAAGTGCAAAAAAAGATCGGCTGCTCTGCTAAAGTGATATCAAATGCTTTAAAATGAAGATCAAAACCGAAAAGATGTGGAAGAAAAAGGAAAACTACTATTCGAATGGACAGAAGAATAACAAAATTGGCAAAGACTCAGCCAATGATCAGTTTCAGCATGGTCAAAGAACATCTAAAGTTACCTTTGAGTACTGTTACTATTAGAAGCTATCAGCAAGAAGTCCCATTGTTGAAAAAAAGACATGTGCTGAGAGGCCACAGACAGTTTGTCAGGTGACCCCCAAACACTGAATTCATGCCACAATACACTGTGAAGACAGTGAAGCATGGAGACACAAGTATCATGATATGGGAATGCTTCTCGTACTATGTGTTGGGCCTATTTATCACATTTCAGGGATCATGGATCAATTTGAGTACATAAAGACGTCATGTTGCCTTATGCCGAAGAGGAAATGCCCTTGAAATTGGTGTTTTAACAAGACAACGACCCCAGACACACCAGTAAGCGAGCAGCATCTTGGTTCCAGACTAAGAAGATTAACGTTATGAAGTGGCCAGCCCAAGCCCCAGACCCTAATCCAATAGAAAAGTTGTGGCCTGACAATAAAAATGCCGTTTCTGAGGCAAAACCAAGAAATGCAGAGGAATTGTGGCATGTAGTACAATTGTCACAGATGTGAAGCAGTTCTTAGAAACCATGGTTATACAACTAAATATTAGTTCAGAGATGCACAAGAAAGATTAAAGTTCAAGCATTTTTGTTTAAACGGTAAATTCATTAGTTTGTAAAGATGAATGATGACACTGTTATTTTTTTTTAACAGACTAATATTTGTTTTTCTTCACTTTCTGTAAACTAATAATCTAATTATCACATTTTTATTTATGTTGTGATTCAGAATAGAACATGCAGGGTGTCCAATGCATTTGTATGATTTAAATTGCACAAAGTTATTATTTGGATATGGAGCTTTACTCACTTTTTTCAACACACTGCTTTTATTTCAAATACAAGTGTACAAATAATCGGATTTCAATGGAACTCTTTAGTTCAACAAATGTTTTGGGCCAATTCCAGCTACTGACAGAGGTGGACTGTACAGTAAGTACATACAGTTACATATTCCACATGTGTGTACTTTAGTTGAGTAATTTCATTACATGATACTTTTTACTTTTACTCCACTACATCGTACAGTAAATGTCTATACTGTACTTTTCACTTCATTACATTTCTGCATGCCACTGACATAACAACAGTAGTGTGTAGTACTGTATTTGAAGCAGGCATCTTCACCTACTGACTATAATGTGTAATTGTGTGAGTTGCCTTCCCTCTGTGAAACTCTTAATTATATAACAGGTCTTTAAAATAAGAGAATGATTGTCCCAGTACTCTAAAGAAAAAAGGTGAGCGTTATTAGGTCTAACTATTTAATCTTCTGCCTTTAGTTTTGAAGCCATATTTGATCAGAAATAAGTAGAGAATTATCACTTTTTATATAAGGTTAAATATCTATGACTCCAGACCTGTGGGCCACCGTGATATGTCATGATATGTCAAAATCAAAATTTTTTTAAAGAAAAAATATTACATTGGTTTTAAAAGGGAGCAAATAGGCGAAAAGTGACATGCTTATCCGGTTGGAATTATTCTGATTTTAATGTGACATTAAATCAGATTATTGGACAAAAATATTAAGATAAAACCTTAAAATAGGGTAAGATTAAGGTAAGATAATATACTATAAGCTACTTAAAACTGTCTGACATATCTCTAATAGTAAGGCCTTTGCCTCTGTGCTTCTTTTTATCCATTACTTGAGAAATGTACTAAGTGAGCCAGCATTTGGTGATCTAAAGGATTAGTATAGGACATATGAGGTCTTTCTGCAGAGCCACATTAATTCACAAAATGTGACACCTTTACTTGTCCATTGCTGACAAATAATGGTCTTTAATTAATATCAAATGAATAGGACATTTAACTGTAACAGTGCACTGTACCCTTATTATACACCAACACCAATAACTATTCATGTTCAGTACAAAAGCAAGAACAGCTTACAGTCATTTGCATTAAATTAATTATTCACTCTTTCTCTTCAAAGAAGACTGGCAAGATAAAGATAGGGAAAAAACCTAGACAAAGAGATATAAAAGAAAGTAGGTTCAAAATATTATATTATATAATATTTAACTAGCTCTGCTAGTGTAGATGGTCTAATCCGATCTTGTACAGTATGAGCATCGAGACATTTCAAGAGCAGACAGCATGTACCTCAATATTCAACATAAGATTCCAGGACGCACACTTGTCACTGAGTTATTGAGGTTTGTGATCAGTCAAAAAAAAAAAAATACAATCAATACAATACATTTCTGTATGAAGTATGTATGTGTAGTATACAGTGGATTGTAACTTTTAACATTGTAACAAATACTGTAGCAGGCAAAATTGGAACAAAAAATTTGTTCTTATTACAGTTCTTAAAATAGCCACTTTTTGCTTTAACTTTTTGCTTGGCATTCTTTCAGTCAACCTCATGAGATAGCCATCTGGAGTGGTTTTCCAACGATCATGAAGGTTTTCCCAAAGGTGTTGTGTACTTGATCTGTATTATTGTGTACTGCATTTCCTTCAGTCTCTGGTCCAACTTATCCCAAACCATCTCAACTGGATTTAGATCAGGTGATTGTGAAGGCCAGGTCATACACCACATCTCATCACTTTCCTTCTGGGACAAATAGCTCTAACATAACCTAGGGGTGTGTTTGAAGTCATTGTCCTGTTGGAAAACAAATGATGGTTTCATTGTTTAGATGGGAAGGCATGTCATTGCTGTGGTATCCATGCTGGTTTAAATGTGCCCTCAATCTTTAATAAGTCACCAACATTGTCACCAGCAAAACATCTAAAAACCATCAAACCCTCTCCATGCTTCACAGCGAGAACCACACATTCAGGAGCCACCTGTTCATCCTCTCTACGTCTAACAAAGGCATGGTGATTAGAACCAAAAATATCAATCTAGATGTTAAAAATATGTCTGCCATTTGAACTCTGAGAAGCATTTATTTAGGCAATAATTTGAGGTGCTGTCCAGTAAATCATCAGTTTCTGTGGCTGGTCATTTCAATAAACTTATCCTCTGCAGCAGGGGTAGCGCTTTGTCTTCCTTTCCTGGGACGGACAGGCTTTGATGGTTTTGGTAACAAAAAAAAAAAATACACGTAGTCAGTATAATACATTTGATAATAGTGAATACATCTCAATATCAACTGTTCCAAGGAAACATATTACCTAATTATTGCATATATTGGATGCCCTCAGCATTGTTTTACGATGTAGAAAAAAAATGGGAAAGACTATGAAATTAAAACTTTTAATTAGTAGTATAGTAAATTGCTTTAAAAAACACCAGTTAAATGAAACAGTTATAAAAATAGATGTCTTGGGGATAAATTCAGTTCCAGAAAAAAATTTCAAGAACTTCAAAAAAGTACTGATGAACTGATCTACCTTGACTTATCTGTGTGTTTCTTGCCATAATATGGTCTTGTACAGTACACTATTGACTCTGTATCCACCCTTCCTCTGCACAAGTGATGGTCTAACAAGAAAGGAGGCAAGTAAGAAGAAATCTAGCTACTTTGGCCATCTAAAATATAAAAAATAATCTGTGTTAACACTTTATTCGTTTACTACATAATTCCATACTGTTCTTTTATAGATGTTTAGAAGACACTAGGTATGCTTGGTTTGTGCTCTGACATGAACTGTCAACTGTGGGACCTTATATAGACAGGTGTGTGCCTTTCCAAATCATGTCCAATCAACTGAATTTACCACAAGTGGACTCCAATTAAGCTGCAGAAACATCTCAAGGATGATCAGGGGAAACAGGGTGCGCCTGAGCTCAATTTTGAGCTTCATGGCAAAGGCTGTGAATACTTATGTACATATGCTTTTCTTGCAAAAATCTCAAGTAAACTTTTATGTTGTCATTATGTGGTGTTGTGTGTAGAATTCTGAGGGGAAAATGAATTTAGTCCATTTTAGAATAAGGATGTGACATAACTAAATGTGGAAAAAGTGATGCACTGTGAATACTTTCCGGATGCACTGTAAGTAGCAGACACATCTCAAAATCTGATCAAATAAGAAGAATTGCTCAAATAATTGTAAAAAATTATATGGGAAAAATAAAAATGGGAAAGACTATGAAATTAAAAGGTGTGTCCAAACTTTTGATTGGTAAAATTGCGTTTCTGTTAATACTGCATTCTGTTAATTGTTTCTAATTATTATTATTATTTAGTTTTCTGTAGCCACTTGATCCTGGTCACAGTTGCAGTAGATCCAAAGTCTATCCCAGAAACAGTTGGTGTGAGGCAGCCAATATTCTCTGGATAGTATGCAGTCACAGGGCACCATGGGTGCGCACACACACAGATAACATTTTAAACAAGAATCTAATATTGTTTAGTAAGTTGTTCTAGCTGAGAAAAAGACCAGGTGGAAGTTATTGAGAGATGCCCTCCATGCTGTTAACATTTTTTTGCCACCTTTATCCAAATTGTTTAGGAGATACTGTAAGTTTTAGTTCTTTATTATTATTATTATTATTATTATTATTATTATTAATTGCAAATATACAGTCCCACTGGTCCACATGATATACTTCATGGGTCACTTAGGTCTGGTAAGATTACACTAGATGTAAATGTATCACCGTAGCTTGGGATAAAGTGTATGCTAAAATAGTTGTGTATACAGTGCTGGCCAAAACTATTGCACAACCCTCATTTCTTTATAGTTTGCTTCCAAAGAGTCAGACATTTCTTGTATTTTTAATGTATTCTTGAGGAACAATTCTCCAGACTTGCTGTAGGACATGTACAAGACCAGTATCATAGCTGAATGTTTTGAGTTTGTTAAGGTACAAAGCATAAAATAACCTTCTAACGTAAGGCATGAACCAGTGAGAAACTGGTGAGAGAAAGAGAGGTCTTTCCATAAACAAGAAGAAAAACTTCTTTACAAGCATCTTTAAGGAAATGCGTAGCCTATTACAGTAAAACATTTGTTCCAATTTCTTTGATGATATCTACATAACTATATTTAAGTTAATATAAACAAATGAGGGGTGGCCTTTGCTCTGTTCTGTATATCTATGTACTGTAGTTTACTCTTATTTAAAACACTGCAATCATATAGTATATAATTAAATGAATAATATTACAGCTATAATGCTTAACAAGTTATAGACAAAGCTTGTATGTTTAATAAATTTCCATTTTACAAGGCAAAGTACAGGTTTGGCTATACTTCAATATAGCTAAGCTTAATATAATTCTGTTTCTACCATTTTAGCATGAAACACATTTCCATTTACTTCCGCTTGTGGACATACTGTTTATGCAGGTCAATAGAATCTGTTTAATACACAAATTACAACTATATATTGTCACACTGATTAGTTTCTAAGAACCTCATGTTTCACTTACTGTTCACATGTTTTTTGTCTAAATATGCTCAACCTAGAGGTCTCTTAATGCACCACAGATGAAAGCATTAAATTTGTAGAGCTAACAAAAAAGGATAATCAAAAAAAATTCCACCCATTGTGTTATGACCTTAGCATGAAGAGTTGCTCAAATGGAAGAACCCCAAAAAAATTCTAGTGTTTCTACTGTATTTAAATCCTTAGCCTTCCTTGTCTCTGTGGTAACCCAGCCACACATGTACCCTAACCCAAGGTCTTAAATTACAGAAACACAAGCATAGAGTGGGTTATTAAACATAATAAAACATTTCCTGCTCCGTAATACCTGCCCCAGAAAGGAAATTTTCTCATATAGTTGTCTAACTGCATGATGCAATACTGAGCACCTTAGTATAACATGTTACCTCTGAAGTCTGAGTTGCCCAGATGACTCACGGATTGCATGTCACCTCTTCAGAAAGTTGTGCAGGAAGTAATAAATTGCACTCACAATCCCAATTTTTGGAAAGGGTTCAAATATTTTACTCACTGATGGAACTTAGCCTCCATGCAAATTGATTTGGTTTTCAAATTTTACCATGGGATCTTGTCTCTAAGCTCTCGACATGGCTGGCAGCCAGAGGGATTTCAGGCTTGGCTTTTTTGCACTGAATCTTCCTGTATCATCTTTTCTGTCTGAGTCACGATGGGCCTCACTGGCCTGTACACATTTCCGCAAAGCTCACTGAAAAATAAGCATTATGAGACAAGAATAATCTAAGCATTTCGCTATTTGAACTTTATTTAAAATCCAGGCCAGTATGAGCAAAGGTGTGCATACAGTAGACCAAATTTGTGTAACTGATCTGCAAAATAAAGTAAGCCTGTTTTATTATAAAACACCAAGAACACAGTCATGGTATTAATGTGGTATTTTTGCTGATGTGTGTAAAGATCATTTAAAAGAGAAGAAATCATGTACTGTATGTATGTATAATTTGCAAAGTTTTTTTATAAAAAAAAATTAGGATACTCATCTCAGATGTCCATTGTATTACAAGTGCACCCAATAAATAGAAATAAAAAATGTGTTTACTATCTGGATTATATAAAGATTGACTCTTCTATAGCAACATTAGAGATACTGTCACATTGTCCTTCTATCCTTTCTGCCCACTGGATCAAATTTTTTTCACAATGCTCCAGAACCTCATCCTCTTCATCATTATTATCATCAGTAGCTCTATAACATCTAGTCATGTACCAACTGCATTTAAGAGAGCAAGGGTTATTCCATTCCTGAAGAAACCTACTCTGGATTCCACAGAAGTACCCATATCTCCTTTTACTTTACTATTGAAAATATTTAAAAACACTGTATACAATCAAGTGCATCTCATCCTTCAAGATTCTAACCAGTCAACATTTCTACTCTTGGTCTGCACAGGCGATTGCCACTGAGAAGCTACATACTGCTACATCAGAAGTGTCATTAGACCTCCTCCTCCTTAACATTTCAGCAGTATTTGACATAGACAACCACAAGTCTCCCTTGTCTATCATCATGAGACATGTAATTTGTAAATGACAGCATAACAGTGGTTTTCTTCCTGGAAGGTGCATTATACGAGATGACGGAGTGTGTCATACTGGTGTGTCACAAGGCTCAGTATTTGGTCCTCTTCTATTCGCCCTCTATACTCATTCTCTTGGTAAAGTCATATTCTCCCATGGGTTTTATATCTCTGTTGTGTGGATGACACCCAAAATCCCTGCTGTGTGGATGACATCCCCTTCTTACCTCCCTCAAACCTTTTTTTTTTTTTTTTTTTTTTTGCTGCAGATCTGACAGATCTCATATTGGATGGGAGCTTATTGTATAAAACTTAATCCATGCAAATGAACTGCTATTTATCCCAGGCGATTCATTCCCCCATCAGGATCTTATAATCACCTTGGACAACTCTATAATCTCACCGTATAACCATTACAACTTAGACCCTGGTAGCCATGAACAATCAAATATCCTTTTCTTCTTACTGATACGCTTATATTGATTAAAAACAGCAAAAGGATTCATTTATTCCTTTCCTCATTTGTGGTTCAGGTGCATGTTTAGTCCCATATCAATTTGACACTGAAGTACAAGTGGTCCTTAATACAGCTGCATAAATTGTTTTCAATTTTCTCAATTGTCCCATTGTACCCGTTTGCTATGCTTCCTCCACTGGTTTCCTGTAGCTGACTGCATCAGAATTGAAACAATGACGCTACAAACTTACAAAATGAGTCAGCACACACTTTCCTAAAAGCACTTATTACACCCTGCACTGCACAATGCTCCGTCTGGTACTCTATTACTGCTTTCCTGGTCCCAGCATATCAGAAAGAAGAGTACTGCACAGTACTGTAAATATCTCCCATTTACATAATTATTCAGATCCCTCACTTAGTACTTAGTCAAAGCAACTTTGGCAGCAGTTACAGCTACAAGACTGCTTGTGAATGATGCTACAAGCTTGCTACACCTTTCTTCCATTCTTCTTGGCCGAATCGTTCAAGCTCTCCTAGGCTGAATGGGCAGCATGAGTGCACAGCTATTTTCAGGTTCCTCTAGAGATGCTTTATTGGGGTCATGTCCAGACCCTGGCCACTCAAGGACTTTCATGGAGTTATTCTGAATGTCTTTTTGGTAGTATGCTTTTTTAATTGTCTTGTTGAAATGTAAACTGTCAGGTTTTCGCTCAGGATTGCTCTATATTTTTTCTGTATTCATTTTCTCTCTATTCAGACTAGTTTCAGTCACAGAAAAACATCCCCACAGCTTGATGCTGCCACCACCATGTTTGACTGTATTTAATATTGTGATGCACAGTAACTGATTTCCTAATTCTAAATAGTTCATCCTTTGTGACATCAGACCAGAGGATTTTGGATTTTGGATTTAGGAGTCCTTCAGGTGCTTTTTGGCAAACTCCCAGCCCGGTGTCTTGTGCCTTTTAGTGAGGAGCGACTTCTGTCTGCCCAATATACCATGGAGGTCTGAGTGGTGGAGTGATGGCTGTGTTTCTGTAAGGTCCTCCCATCTCCACAAGGGAACTCAGGATCTCATTCATAGTGATCGTTGAATTCTTGTTTATTTATCTGAAAAAAGTGTCCCCAATTACTGGTCCCCAATTATTGGTGGCTGGGTCTGGGAAGACAGTTGGTTGTTCCCTATCTCTTCTATTTAAGATTGCTGGAGGCTGCTGTGCTCTTAGGCACTATTAGTGCTGCAGAAATTGTCTTGTAGTCTTTCCCCAAGTGTGTCTTGACACAATCCCATCTCACAGGTCTATAGGTAATTCTCTCAACTTCAGGGTTTTGTTTTCACTCTGACAAACACCATGTTCTTTACGGAGTATACAGACACGTGTGTGCCTTAGTTAAACCTTGAATTGTGAGCATAATTTGTTCCGGAAGCGTGCTTGTATATCAAAATACTCATATGCAGTATCAAAGTGAATTTCCTCATATGAAATAATGAAAACTCCAAAGATTCGTTTCACAACCCAAAAATATTCATATGAAATAATTATTTCAAAATATAAAGTAAACAAAATTAACCTGCACTTTAATGAATTTGCATTCTGTAAAGAATCATGACTGGTGGTAGAAGAGAGCAAAAGCAGTAGCAAACACACACACACACACTCTCTCTCTCTCTCTCTTTCTCTCTCTCTACTGGAATCACTCCTGTAAACATAATAATCTCTCACACTGCTACAACTTTTTTTTACTTTTTTTTACTTTAAGTGAGCCATTGTTGCAATATAGTTACTAAAGAACAGTCACTACACTTGTACATAAAATAAAGAAAATAAATGCTTTATGCGTGCACACACACGCGTTAGAATGTTATAGTAAACAGTACACACGCACAGGGATGTTGACTATACAAGTGATGCATGCGCACTGAGACTGTGCATGGGAGATAATTACCCATGGTCCCACAGCACAAGAGAGAAAAGAACCATTGGCTCAGTTGTGATCATGTGACACTTGGCACATGCTTACCACAGTACTTGTATATCAAGACCTCACTCATTTAACAAGTTAAAAAATTTGCTTGTCTTATAAAATGCTTGCAGTCCAAGTTACTCGCAATGCAAGGTTCCACTGTATGTCCAATAAATTCAATTAGGCACAATTAGACTTTAATCCAGTTGCAGAAGCTCCTCATGGACCACTGATAGGTGTAAGATGCACCAGAACTCAACTGCCTGTGTCAAAAAAGGACATTATTAATTATGTAAATTGAATATTTTATTTATATAATATATTATTATGAAAGGGATATATATTTTTTATGTAATTCTAAAAGAGAACCTTTTATGAGGTCATTAAATTAAACACAATTATTATATTTTAATTAGTATTGTATACCTCACTACTTAAACATAAGTGTAAAATTTGGGGTACTTTCCCTTTAATTTCAATGTCTTTTTTACAATCTCTTTAATTAAGTGAAATGATGTGATTTTTCAAAAAGCCTTTTAATTATTATTATTTTTTTTATTATTATTATTATTATTATAATTTACATTATTTTTCTGAACTTCTTTTCCCATTTCTAACAATATTCCACTTCCAATTCAGGAATGAAAGACATGATCATACTGCAGAAATGAAAAACATGCTTTCACTGCTGTGACCCTGCTTTCTGTAACAGACAGAATTAGACCATGAAAACAGAACCTATTATCTCGTCTAAACCTCCATAAAGAACAGGGTCATTAGTCTCAGTGTGAAGCCAGGTGTTGGCCTCAGCTTCTCTGTCTGTCTGGCTCCAGGTGCAGTGTGATCAGCTGCTACTCCTCAGACTGGACCAACTATACATTTTGATTCCCATGCATCATTAAGTTCTAGCCTGTGAACACTGAGAGTCTGTCACACTGCACAGAAAACATTGCAATAGTCATTTCTGTTAAATTGCTTTTCTGGAGTGATTTTTTTTTATTTATCATATTTCAGGTGCTACTGCTACTACTACTACTACTACTACTACTAAGTTAGATAAAACATAATAATAATAATAAGGAGATAAAACATGATATTGTGGTGTGATGCTTTACCATCCAAAAGCTGCATAAAATAATTTATTTAGTATTTTAATAGCAGGTCTCAGTTTTTATTCATCTTATACCATAGCAATTAGCAATTAGTTATCTATCAACATTTTAATTTTATTAATTAAATGTGAGATGAGCTACTCAAGTTCTCCAGCAACCCGCAGTTCCAGTATCTCTCTTGTGTTCCAAAATAAAGAATCACCCTGTAGACATTCTCAAGGTGTAATAGATACCTTGAATAAAAATCCAAGAAGCTTTAAACATACATAAAAAAAATATGATTCCTTTTCACTAATGTTTTAGCAGATATAAGCTGTTTTTTTCACCAGCCTCTCTTTTTTTATATCTTGTTAACATGACATTAAAAAACCAAATGCATCATGCTTCTGGGAAATTAGAAAATGCCCTATTGGCCAAGGCTTTTTCATTAAATGCAAGGGATGAAGAATAGTTAAGTAATGGACCTTTGTATTGGTTCGAAGAATTTATACTGTACCATACTTAAGTATTAATGATATAAAATACTTGCCCTTTTACAGTTTTATACATTTTAATTAGAACTTTAAAGTATTTATTACAAATCTCAAAGGTCTTTTCTATCAATCACTGTACATAATACATCAAACAAATAGATTAAATTTAGCATCTTAACTTTTAAATGTGTAGCTTTTAATCACAATCATCAAGATAAAATAAAAAATTTAATTCTCAATTTATTAATATGTCACTAGCAGAAATACACAAACTCAATACTTAATTAAAAGTAAGTACTTGCCTAAAGTACTCCACTTCAAGTAGAAGTACCGTTTTAATTTATTTTACTCAAGTAGAAGTACTACAGTAGGCATGTGGCCTAAAATGTACTTTATGAACAAAAGTACAAATACTTTACATTTTTATACTTTTAATAATTTCCGGGATGACTAACTGACCAAGCTAATGATAAACAGTATAAACATGAAGTTGATGCTGTTGATAACATGATCATGTCTAGTAGAGATTTGTTTTCTGCAGAATTCTAAAATGTTCTGAATTTTTTAACCAGATCAAAAGTATAAATTAATAATGAATAAATAAATGTACTATTTATTGGTTGTATTCAACTACTTTACAAGTTCATGAAACTTTTGCAAGGTACAAGATATAAACTGTTTTTAAGCCAATTTATTTTACATTTTTAACACGTTCTATCAATTATTTGACTGGTTGGTTTAAACACTGCACAAGTTTATAGACAAAGGACATTACAGCTAGAATGTTAAATAACTTTCAGCATTGGTGATTTTTTTATGGATAAAGAAGAAACCACCTAATATTGATGTAAGTAGCCACTATGCTGTGCTGTAGTTTTATTTTAAAAGCTGCGGCTTACAAACACTAAAAATAAATCATTGATTTACTTGTTAAAAATTTACAGTCAGTGCTGCAGTGGTTGGCAATATGTCTTGTATTGTAAAAAAAAATCAACCCATGTGCTTTGTTTTTTTTTTGTTTTTGTTTTACTAGTATTGCTACCTTGTATAATGCAAGTAAAAAATGGGGATACAGAATACAATATGGTTAAAGGATGTGCCAAATAATTGTAAGCAATAAAAATTACATTATTAATGGCGTAAAGCACAAACCAAAAGCACAAGCACAAGAGTTCTACTGACCTTCAGATCATACTTATAATCTTACTTTACAGTACCTGAACCCGTGCCTGATCAAGTTGCTTGAAAATGAGCCAGAAGTGTCAGCAGCATGGAGACAAAAGTGGGTGTGATCCATGGTCCATGTCCAGGTAACTGACAATCACATTGATGTGCTAGCCAATCAGCACTTGTAAACGAGGATTGGTGGAATGGTTTCTTTATTCTTGTACTTCACACATGGGGTGTAATTTAGCTTAATTTATTGCATAGTGCACCCTGGCATGTACTCAATCTAATGTGAAAAATCAGGTTTAGATACATCTTGCTAATCTGGTAATACCAACTGGTTGTATCACAGTATTTTTAATTGTTTTTTAATTAAAATAATTTGTTTATTTGTTTGGTTGGTCCAATGACAGGCTGGTCTAGTATTTATTTCAGTAGATAAACATGACATTAATCAAAATTGAAAGATTTTTTTTACGTAAGGAAACTTAAAAGAAGCAACTCTTTGTTTACAATTACTTGAGTAAATTTTTTGGGTTAAATACAATTTCACAGTATCCAGCTTTTCATAAATATTTAACATGTCCTTACAGAAAATGTAACTATATCAATGATTATCTTTTCTCTTTTTGGAATTATAACATAGTTATTTTATTTATTTACAGTATTTTAATCTTAGATAAGACCTTCTGTATTAATATTATTAATTTATTGTTATTTATTATATATTATTATATTAGGTGTCCACCATACAAGTCCATTTGAATGAGCTGTTACGATTGAAATGATTGCGTATTAATATGAACAAATGAGTAAAAATCTCAGATTTAAGTAACATCTTGTACTACTGTCTGAGCCATGCTGTTAAACATAATCTCTCAATACCTTCTGACCAATTAGATTAAATAATTCTAGCATGACCTAGTCTAAAATACATAAAAGAAAAAGGGATGTTTAATGTCCTTGATCCCAAGGATCCTAATGCTATTATGCATTCTGAGCAGAGCTTGAAATGGATATACGTGTGCACTTTATCCTTACTCAGGAATTTATTAATAATCAGCTCATGTGGGAAGGTACCTGTGTTATGATGATAAAACCCAAGCTTGCAAGCGCAGTTGCTATTGTGAAAAGGCAGATTGTTCCCATTTGTTATCTTGACAGTTTTTACTGTAAAGAGATGCTCAGCATTTCTGCATCATGAGACTCTACCTGAATACGTCCGGCTGCTGTTGACCCTGGCCCCACCCACTTCCGTCTCCACACCGTAAACATGCACTTGTTGAATGAGCACTATTTATTTATTTATTTATTTATTTATTAGTCAGCTTAGAAGGATCAAGGCCACTGCAACTGCATAGGGACATTTTCAATCAAGCCAATGTGCACAGTCTGAATGATGCTCAGCGATGCATGTTTGTTTATCCAGGGCGCAGCTGCTGGCGGCCAAGGTGACGAGGGAATTTCACTACATGCCGGAGAAGCATGCAGCGTACTCTAAAAATACAAATAAAAAAAAGAAGAACAAGAGAAAGTATTTTTTTTCCTCCCATAACGAGATCCAAAGCACTTGATGTAATTAGACGGCGTCTGGAATCAGGACAATTAAGGGTGGTTTGGCATCACAGAGAGTTGTCTCAGTGGGGTGAATTATGGAAGGGGAGGGGGATCGGGGGCCAAAAGATTGATGAGTTCAGTGTTTTCCAAATGGTGCCCTTATACACATAATTACACTGTGGAAATGAATGAATCATCATGATACAAACCCAAACTAGGATACAGTAATTGCTCATCACATAGGAAGGCTGCACTGTCAGCCCCAAAACTGCAGCATGAAGACACTTTGTAATGTATTAATGTGATCCATCTTATCCTGTTCTGAACATTAATCTTTATTTTACACTGCATGCCTTGTTAATGTTTCCTAGTTCTGTTGCCTATATGCAAAATATATTAGGTCTACTGCATAGTTTGCTCAGCTCTGTGAACAAAAATAATGTGATTTGCCTCTTTCAGTTTCCCACCTTTATTTATTTTTGTCTTTGTCCCATTTTTTTTTTTTTTTTTTGTTCTAGGCTTGTGCCCTTATCATGCAGTCTGATGTCAGAAACTCTTTATCTGATTAAAGTCTTTTTCATCTTCAGATGTACGGAGTAATAGTGTATGGCAGAGGTCGAGCACTTCAGTGCAAAAAATACATAATTAACAGCCACTTATGAGAAAATATATTTACTTTTGTTAAGACAGACCATATTCCGAGAAGCTGTGGAAACACTGAGGGATTCAGAGACAGCAAATATTGATGGATATGTGCTTGAAAGCACCTCGCGACAACCTTGGCCATTTTGTTGTGTGCTCTACAGTGCTCAAAAGAATGAGTTGGGTCACTGACGGGTTCACTGAACATTCACCACTGCAACATCTATTAACCCCTGTCCTAGAACTGAGGAAGAGATCGTCTCTCCTCTGTAAAGAGGATAGAGAATAGGTCGGCTTAGAAAGACATTCACAAAGACAACGTCCTCTTATAAATGGTACCTAATAATTTGTGCGTATGTAAGATATCTGCTGGAATTTAAATCTTTGTGCTTCAGCTGATGAAAGATCTTTAATCACTGGTTGTCTTTAAAATCTTGGCTAAGGGTCTGGTCCAATGAAAAGGACTTTATCAATAATGTCTTGACAAAGATTTTCTAACAGGAGTGGCTTGTGTCCAAAGGGAAGTGGAGCCTTTATGGCTTCTGCAAATATTGAAACAGTGTGTTGGATATCTGACTGCAAAGCTCCAGTAGGCCCAGTCATAACCATTTCATCTTTGTCCACATGTAGATGAATATTTTTTATTTATTTATTTATTTACTTATTGTGTGTGTGTGTGTGTGTGTGTGTGTGTGCGTGTGTGTGTGTGTGTGTGTGTGTGTGTAAAAATAAAATGCATCAGATCTCCAAACTAATTGCTGAAAATTGTTTATAATCCTTGCCTTGAAATAAACTTAGCAAAATCAGCATTAATACTTAACTAGAATTAATCAGCAATAATACTAAAGCATTATTTTATATAATATTAATACACAATATTAGTAATATATTTCAGGAAATTCTTCTACCAGTTTTTTGTGGCAACATTATAGCTATGATTTATATTCTTAGCAAGTGAAAAAAAAATAAAAAAACATAAGTAACAGAGGAGAAAAAATGTGAATAATTTTTTTCTACTTAATCCCCTTTATCCCCCTTCATTCTGTAATAACACTTGCTTATAAGTTATGAGAATGGAGACTCTTTCAAACACATGGGCCCACCTAAATCGTTTAATATATAGATTATATGCTGTGACATTCATAGTCAACAGAGTTCACCGAGATCTTTTATATTTTATAGCTTGAGTGATAGGTAGGTGTAAATGAACTGTTTGCTTTTGACAAGCAAGGGTGTTGTAGTTCAGTCACCTCTAATATGAATAAAATTCACAAAAAGTCACATTTGAACACCTACTAATTTTGCATTTTAGCATATTGTCTTGATAAATGTAATAAAGTGTCTATACCAAAATACACCAAAAAAAATATGGGGTATTTAATTGTGTTGTAAAAAATAATAATAATGATGATTATCATTATTTGAATAATAATAACAACAATAATAATAATTATTATTATTATTACTATTATATAATAGTTATTATTGTTGTTGTTATTATTATTATTATTATTATTATTATTATTATTATTGATGATAATGATGATGATGATGATGATGATAAAAGATGCATCAGTCTCCAAGTGGAAAATTCTCATTGTGTGATTGGATGAATGAAGGAAATTTATATGTGAAATGAAAATGTTGAATTTACTACAGCATCTGTGTCTTAAAAATATTCTTGTGCTGAGGTATCAATTTAGTTACCTATTTATTTTTTCATTATTTGTCTGTAATCATTTGCACTAGAAACTGGTATGTATGGTGAATGTGAGATGTAAATATCGCATGAATCATATTTATTATCTTTCTGATATCACATTATTTAGGTTTTTTTTCCCTAGTTATTTTTCAGCGAGAATTTTCCTAAATCATAGGTGCCGCGTACTGTATGACATAGTATTTCCGTTTATCATTTATGTTTATTCCATTTACAATGTTTTATAAAGGTAAGCCTGCACTTGCATCCACTCCACCCTTAATTGCTGACAGATCACTAGACTAATAAAAACATGAGGCAAGTGAATTGAGACATTGCATCTTTGCGATCTCCACATCTGAATTTGGCACTCTTCAGTTTGCCCAATATTGGTTCATTGCCATTCCAGCTCCCTAAAGTGGTGTCACAGAGTAGTTCCCACTCCAGTGCAAATTCTATTGGGCCAACCTAAAAAAGGGAGACTGGCTATGGTTTATGCTCTCTGCTTGAGTTGGAAGAGTACCTAAACAATTATTGAGGGTATGAGCATCCCCTAAACAATTTTTGGGGGAGTAGGTTGGCAGAACCAACCATTAAAAAAAGGTACTGGATAAACTTCATGGTGTCTGTGCTCATCAACACCATGAGTGGGCAAAGAACCTGGCAGCCCAAGAGCACAGGGTCTAAATCAACAGCAATAAAATTATTCAAACACTAAGGAGGGGATTCTCCATGATCCACTTTGAGCCACCCTCTAAACATTTTTGGGGTTGTGTGTCTATAAAGAACCCAAGCCTGGGGCCGATAGAACAGCCTTGCTAGAGAAGCGTACATCAGGTGCCACCAGGGTGGCCTTAGACTTCCAGCTCCAGACAAAAGCCGATGAGGCACCCTCCCCTGTCAGTCTCACACTAGAGGCA
Organism: Clarias gariepinus; assembly: GCF_024256425.1. NCBI lineage: Eukaryota > Metazoa > Chordata > Actinopteri > Siluriformes > Clariidae > Clarias > Clarias gariepinus. The sequence goes on along the minus strand of NC_071126.1, from coordinate 12,112,600 downwards.
GACAAGGCTACTTCTCCAAAAATATGCATAAAACATCCAAAGGGGAGGCCTCCAAGGTTTGTTACGTTACAGTAGTCCACAATCCGTGCATTTGTATTAAATATTTTTATCGATGATACTTATGGCCAACCTGTATAAAGCAATTGTGTGCTTTCTTAAACAGACACAGTCAAATAAGCTTCTGCAATTGCAAAAGACTTACATGGCATGACTAATATTTCGAGAACTTCTGCTGTAAAAAATGTTACAGCTTGTCTCTGAAATGTGAGACATACTCAACTCCAATTCCTTTCATGTCTGCTTTCAAAAAGCTCATGAATAAAGATGAGCTACCTTTAATTATTGCTCGAATTTGAGGATTTCTGCAGGAGCTGGGCAATAATCTGCAGAGAAGAGGATTATCTTACTGCACCTGGAAGATGACACACTGTATCTCAAGTTCTAGCCAAAGCTCTTCAGCAATTTAATAGAGGGCAAATGTGGTCATACAGTTGTCTCTGCAGCAAAAAAAAAAATAAAAAAATGTAAAGAAAATATATGCAGGGATTCCCTTTCTAGATGCAGGAGAGCATGTTTATGCAGCAGCACCACTAAAGCTTGCTCACTTTTCGCAAAGCTCTGAAGAGGAGTCACAACTTGACACTGAACTGTTTATGTTTACAGTACCTTAGAGCTTATCAGAAGTTCCCAGAAGCTTCTTTTTAGTATAAGACCATTGCTGTAGCAAACAAAAAGAGAGGATCTGAAATAAAGTGTAGAGTGTGAACATAAGGAGAAAGAGGCAGTGACATGTATAGGTTGTACAGCAGTGCACTATAAAATGCTCTTTAATCCCAGAATGCTTTTAAGTAAATAACATTATATATAGGACCGTGTATACGACCCTGCCGAAACCTTGTAAAATGTGTCATTAAAAATTACATTTCTTTAAAAGCACTGAGACAGAATTTATTTCTCATATGTTACTCCTTTAGAAAGGGCTCTTAATTATTTAGACATTTTTTTAAATGATCATAGATTTTTTTCTGTCTTAAATCATAATTGAGGTGCATATACATACAGTACATGCCACACTTTTCTTTAGGTCTTGGTTGTTAAAAGTTGTTCTGCTCTACACTTTTTTCTCAAAAAAATATTTACATGGCCACGAACAAGCCTTTGGACAGTTGGTTTTTGCACAGAACAAGAGTTGTGGAATTTGGCCCAAATTGCCAGCGTATTTACATTGTATTTACATTTCAGGTAACAAACTTCACTTTCTGTGTTCAGAGCAGAAAAATGTCTAATTACCAAGACGTATAGCAGGGTACTGACTTCAAATTTAATAAGGTCCAGTCAATACATTTTCTGAGAGCTGAGGTCCAAATTTCATGTTTGCGTTAGGATTCAAACCTCTATATATATGTAAGTCTATAAAAAATAAACAATGTAAATATTTCCATGGCATTTCAATAATATTTATTGGCACTTAATTAATTTGGTTCAGTAACTCTGTTAAACATGTTTACAGTTTAACCTTTGATGGCCTTGTATATTTTCTTATATGGAATTTAAAAAACAAACAATCTTAGAACAAACTTTAGAAAATCTTTATTAGTACGCTGGAAATAAATGTTAAAGAATTTTAGGTTCCATAATTTTCTTTTGATTGTGTAAAACTGCTTTGTGACAATGACAATTGTCAAAATTAAATAAAAAATTAATTACATTTAATTAAATTTAATTAAGGTGGTGTAGTGGTTAGCAATATCGGTTTGCACCTCCAGGGTTCGGATTCAATTCTCAGCCAGGCTCGAATCCCTGTGTGCATGTTCTCCTTGTGCGGGGTGGGTTTCCTCTGTGTACTCTGGTTTTCTCCCACAATCCAAAGCCCTGCAGATTAGGCTAATTGGTATTCCTAAAATTGCCCACAGTGTGTGAATGAGTGTATTTGTGTTACATATCCTTTTTTCAGCACAAAATGGTCAATATGATATATAATATAACAGAATTTTTGTTCATTTGAACATGACTAAAGTACAGATACACATGATCACACGTTTTTATTGTTGTTTCCGGGTGTTTCTAAGAGCAAAAAATATAAATATTATGCTCATTTTGTGAGTTCTACATTTTTGTGATGTCATTCCCATATTCTTTTAGTGGTAAAATTTACCCATTATAAAATTAATAATTGTTTGACCTGACATATCCAAAAGCAAAATACACATTAATTTTAATTCTGAAGCTTCCTTGTAAACACATTGACCAATCTTTCATATAAACACTTTTTTTTTTTAATCATTTATTGACCTATGCCGTGTTTCCAGCATTTATCTTGCCTTTTGAGTTTTAAGGGTTAATCTATAAGACAACAATGATACGCACTATGCCACCATGCCACCCGACAAAGTAATGGAACTCATTTTAAAATATGTACTGCCGTATGAGGGGACATAATAAGATAGTTTCTCTTTTAATGCAGCAATCATCATGCAAAATAATTGCACAGATGACATTACATGACACATGAATAGAGCAGGAGAGCAGCATGCTGGTAATGATCTTAGTTTTAATTGACAGTTGTGTTATTTTCTTGCATCTATAATGTGCAGAAGCTATTGCAGTCAGTCAGTCAATATGTTGATTTGTCATATTTAGTAAATGTTTGGCTCATCTAAAATATCATTATTGTGTGATTGTAAACTCACTGTCCACTACATAAAGAACAGCATTATGAGATAACTGCTCATTTAGGCAGTTATCCAGTCATTTAAACATGTAGTGGCAGCACAATGAAACATCCAGATACAATTCAAGTTCAACTTCAGTTAATTTTTTACATCAAACATTGGAATGGGGGGAAATATGATCTAGACACTGTAGAAAGGACACTGTGCACATGGCAGAGCAAGTAATGTCCCAAGTGGTGACCAATTACCTGCTCACTTCAATAGAAAAAAAGATGGATAAAAAAGTGACCATAACAAATGAAAGACAGTGGAAATTACAACCATTTTTACACCAGAACATCATGGCATCTGAACAAACATACCAGAGTTGGATCAGTGGTAATATATGCCAAAAAAAATGTGTAAAATAAAGTTAGGGATAAAACCTAAGTAGAACAACAGTGTAATTGCTTGAGCAATCACCCTAATGAACAGTTCTATAGGCGTTTCTATTAATGTGAATAGTGTGTCTAATTCTATATAAAAATTACTTTGGGGTGTTATTGTTAATGGATTACTTTCCATCTGGTAAATTGGACTTTTAGGAGGCCATAGATGTGATCCATGCTTGATTTCGATAGAAAGAACTTAGGTTAGATTATAGTATACACACAGAATATCTTTCCAATGAAGTAAATAATAATCCCTAATTAGGAAACCTGACCTTAACCACTGGCAGTAATCCCACTTTAGGACAATGTCATATCTCCCCTTTATCTCCAAGATCCTATAAACAGTTGTAGCCAGAAAATTAATTCATGAAATATATCAGTAAGGATTTAGGCCTCAACATAGCACAGAGACAGCACTGGGTAAAGTGGTAAATTACCACTACTGGACTCTGATCAGGGATCAGGTCTCCTTGCTTGTGTTGAACTTTGACACCATTGATCACAGTCTTTACCTTGACAGATTAAGAAATATTTGAAGGAGGTAAATTGAAAGGAATATTTCATTTTAAAGTTTGAGTAAATTACAATAATATATACAGAGTTATATATATATATATATATATATATATATATATATATATATATATATATAACTCTGGTCTCCTCCCACAATCCAAAGACATGTAGGTTAGGTTAATTGGTGTTCTCAAATTGCCCATAATGGGTGAATGAGAGTGTGAGTGTGTGTACTGTATGTGTGTGTGCCCTGCGATGGATTGGCACCCTGTCCCTGCCTTGTATATATATATATATATATATATATATATATATATATATATATATATATATTACAATAATATTAAAATTGAAGCATATTCTGGGAAAGTTGGACTGGAAACAAAAAGTGTAGTATGGGATGACCGCAGCCATAAGAAAATTGTCGAGCAAGCTAATTTGCTTGAAGCCCAGTGTGAAGTTTACACAGTAAATTATGATTTGGGGTTCCATTTCATTTTATCTACCAGAAGATTTTAGCTACCGGTTGAGAAGCTTCATGAAGATGCCATTTTCCTTTTTCAGCAGGACTTAGCACCTACTGTACCTACAGTGCGACTACTACAATTAACTGCAAAAGGAGCCCAGGTCAAGTACTAAGAATGTAAATAAAAATATGTTTTTTACAATATCTGTATTGTAAATCCTTTTTTGCTTAATATTATGAAATATATTGTAATATTTTGAGATATCATTTTGATCAGTTCTTTTTCTCCTTAGCCCATATAAGAGTTTCTGACGTTGTCTCTGGTTAGGAATGGCTTGATACTAGCCATTCCTGACCAGTGCAGTGCAATAGTTGTAGCCCATTTTTTGAAGATATCTCTGCATGGTGGCTCTTGATGCACACAGCCTCATTCCACTGCCTTTGAAGATCTCCCAAGCTCATGCATCAGCTTTGCTTCACAATCTTCTTAAGGCTGCAGTCATCCCTGTTGCTTGTGCACTTTTTCCTACCTCTTTTTATTTTACAGTCAACTTTCTATGAATATGCTTCAATACAGCCAGGCCTTTCAGCGATGACCTTCTCTGACTTATCCTCTTGTGGATCGTCATGATTATGGTTGTGGGTACAGGACTAGACTGAGAGATCTGCAAAGATACTGTATGAATAGTAATTTACTTAGACTTAAAAAAAAATGTATCTTCAGATACTGCACATGAAGCCGTAATTATCAAAATTAAAACAAAATAGTCTTGAAATGACCTTTATATATATATATATATATATATATATATATATATATATATATATATATATATATAAAACCTAAATATATGCTTATCATATCAACCACATATTTCTAAACATTAATATTTAAAAAATACTTGTAGGCATGCCTGAAAAGTAAACACTAGTTTTATGTTTTGAAATAATGCACGTTTTTGTACATAATAATGCAGACATAAAATTTATACTAAAGATATAACACACACACACACACACAAGCATTCAAAGGTGCTCTGTTGGATTGAGATTTGATGGCCGTGGAGACTATTTGAGTACAGTAAACTCATTGTCATGCACAAGAAACCTGTCTGAGGTGTTTTTAAACTTTTAACAGTGGTCATAAAGGGACAGACATGGTTAAAAACAATACTCAAGAAGGCAATGTTCAGCTGGTACTAAGGGGCCCACAATGTGCCAAGAAAACATCCCCCACACAATTATGCCACAGCCACTGGCCTAATCCATTGATACAAGGCAGGATGGATCCATGCTTTCATGTTGTTTATGTCAAATTCTGAAATTGAGACTCGTCAGACCAGAAAACATTTTTCCAATCTTCTATTGTCCTATTCTAGTGAGCCCATGCAAATTGTAGGCATTTTTCTCCAGAGAACAGCTCACTGGATTTTTTCGCTTTTTCAGACCATTCTCTGTAAACCCTCGAAATGGTTTTGTGTGAAAATCTCAGTATCTCAGCAGTTTCAAAAATACTTAGACCAGACCGTATTGCACCAGAAACCATACCATGTTCAAATTTATTTCAGTTTTGACCATGTCTATATGACTAAATGCATTGAGGTGCTGCCATGTGATTGGCTGACTAGATATTTGCATTAACAAATAGATATTGCTCAGAGCAAAACCTCTTGTCTATAAAGCTTTTTTAACAAAACAAATCTTTTTTTGTTTTAAAGTGCTATCCACTGTTTTTTAATTATTCTGAAATTGTAGAAAAGGTTACAATCACAGCAACCACCACAGAGGAAAAGGACCTTGTGTGATCATATACAGTACATGGATAAAAGTGTGTGTGTGTGTGTGTGTGTGTGTGTGTGTGAAAGAGAGATTTTACAGAACAAAAGACAGGGGTTTTATTTTAAAAAAATTTAAAGCTGACTTTGGCTTTAAAATGTGGCATACAACAATCAAAAAGCATCACTGAAGGTTTTATATTTTGCATATAAATTTAGTCTAGCCAAAGATTCAGAATGCCAAAATACACAGCCGTGTGCCAAGCAGCCTAAGTTGCCAGCACTGCCCTTTGAGGAATACTAAGTATGAGTGGTTCAGCCCTCAGGATCCTACACACAAATGCCTCTGTGTTTGTGCTAAGCCTGCAGATCCCATCATGATCAATGTAACATTAGCCAAACAATGAGTACACATATTGGTGATCAGACAAAAACATGGCTTCTGTTCTTATTGGCCCTGGTGCTTGTTCTTCTTCTTGAATAAGGCGGACAGGCGGATATAAATATATTATATATAAATATATACACAGTGGGGCAAAAAAGTATTTAGTCAGCCACCAATTGTGCAAGTTCTCCAACTTAAAAAGATGAAAGAGGCCTGTAATTTACATCATAGGTATACCTCAACTATGAGAGACAAAATAAGAAGGAAAAATAAAAAAAATAACATTGTAGGATTTTTAAAGCATTTATTTGCCAATTATTGGTGGAAAATAAGTATTTGGTCACCTACAAACAAGCAAGATTTTCTGGCTCTCACAGACCTTTTTTTGCTGACCTGCTGATTTTTTGCTAATTGTAGACCTGCACCAGGCTGGGAAGACTGAATCTGCAATAGGTAAGCAGCTTGGTGTGAAGAAATCAACCGTGGGAGCAATTATTAGAAAATGGAAGACATACAAGACCACTGATAATCTTCCTCGATCTGGGGCTCCACACAAGATCTCACCCCGTGGGGTCAAAAAGAATTGTGAGCAAAAAAATCCCAGAACCACACGGAGGGACCTAGTGAATGACCTGTAGAGAGCTGGGACCAAAATAACAAAGGCTACCATCAGTAACATACTGTGCCACCAGGGACTCAAATCCTGCAGTGCCAGACCTGTCCCCCTGCTTAAGCCAGTACATGTCCAGGCCCGTGTGAAGTTTGCTAGAGAGTAATTTGCATGATCTAGAAGAGGATTGGGAGAATGCCATATGGTCAGATGAAACCAAAATAGAACTTTGTGTTTGGAGGAGAAAGAATGCTGAGTTGCATCCAAAGAACACCATACCTACTGTGAAGCATGGGGGTGGAAACATCATGCTTTGGGGCTGTTTTTCTGCAAAGGAACCAGAATGAATGGGGACATGTATCGTGAGATTTTGAGTGAAAACCTCCCTCATCAGCAAGGGCATTAAAGATGAAACGTGGCCGAATCTTTCAGCATGACAATGATCCCAAACACATTCAAGCCTTTCAAGGTCCTGGAGTGGCCTAGCCAGTCTCCAGATCTCAACCCCATAGAAAATCTTAGGAGGGAGTTAGAAGTCTGTGTTGCCTAGCGACAGCTCCAAAACATCACTGCTCTAGAGAAGATCTGCATAGAGGAATGGGCTAAAATACCAGCAGAGGACTTAGAGAAAACGTTTGACTTCTTTCATTGCCAACAAAGGGTATATAACAAAGTATAGAGATGAAATTTTGTTATAATCAAATACTTATTTTCCAACATAATTTGAAAATAAAATTATCAAAAGTCCTACAATGTGATTTTCTGGATTTTCTTTTTATTCCCTTATTCCCTTATTTTGTCTCTCATAGTTGAGGTATAAATATGATAAAAATTACAGGCCTCTCTCATCTCCTTAAATGGGAGAACTTGCACAATTGGTGGCTGACTAAATACTTTTTTGCCCCACTGAATATATATATATATATATATATATATATATATATATATATATATACTGTATATATATATATATAACACATTTTCTCTCTTTGTTTACATATACTGTATAGCGAAGAACTGGATATTCTAGTGTTTAATAAACTGTAGTTGCCATTTATACTGTATGTATATGAATAACTGGAAATTCATCTCTGTGCACATGCACGCCAAACCGTTTAAACATCAGGGTGACATATGATAAAGCAATACATACTGCTATCATGCAGTCATCTATTTTTAAAACTCATCTTGCAAACACAGTATGAAAGAAGCCCTGCGTTTCATTAAAATGTGATACCCAAACACCTAACATCTACCATTATTTATAACTTTTAGTGAAATTCAGAGGCATAGAATATCAAATAGCATTGTATGCTGTTTTTAGGTAGATAGATAAGTCCGGATGACACACTTCCTCCATAGGATCCTATGGAAAATTCAAGCACACAGCGTTTAATGGGATCAAAGATTAATGTTCACTCAACAACCAGCTTTTTTCGCATGCATGCATCCAAAGCTTCACTGGGAGTCAATGAGCGCTGTATTGGTTGGTTTACCAGAGAAAATTATATCTAATTTTTTATTGGACAGTGGCTGTTAGCTTGTCCTGGCTTTTTCACAATATGACTGTCTGAACTTCATAACCAATGCAACTTACTGTATATACCTTGTTATTTTATTTTTGTTAAAACAATATTGTGTAAAATTGTGGGGTTTTTTTTCATTTTGCAGTTTTATAATTTTTTCATAGGTTTAGCTTGCCGTTAGTACCTTCTTCAGTAAAATGTCGCTAGCTAGTTAGCACAATAGATCTTTTTTAGAGAAAAATGGAAAACACTTAACCTGGTTTTGATTCCCTTAACTTACAGTAAAAGGCGAAATGAAACACATAGAAAATAGGAGAACATAAAATAAAGCACACACAAATTCACTGCAGCAGTGCAGCCACATACTCAGAAAGCTGTAATACTTTATGTGTTAGGACACCTTTAACAAGGGAGGATTAACTTTTTCACCAGTTTGTGCTACAGAAGCTATTCTGTGCAATTGAACCAGATGGCCTAGCCCTTTTTTTTCTTCACGCACATCACTGAGGTTTGGGTGAACTTGGCTGGTTCAATGTTTGCCCTTTATTATTGGATGTCTTGTGTAAAGTACTAACCACTGCATACCAGACTCCCCTTCATAAAACATAGGCACACACACACACACACACACACACACACACACACACACACTTTTTGGAGATGGTTTCGTTCAGTCACAGCCTTTTTGCCATACAAATCTGTCCTTGTTAAGGTTACTCATATTCTGACTTTTGGCTAATTTTTCTGCCTCCAAACCAGAAACTTAAACAAGTGAGTATTCACTTGTTGTCTCATATACCCAACCCCTAGACATGACATTCAATTCAATTCAATTCAATTCTATTTAAATAGCGCTTTTAACAATGGTCATTGTCTCAAAGCAGCTTTACAAAAATGAAAGAAATTCATAAAAAAAGAATAAGTAATTAAAATAATAAATAAATAAATAAATTATATATATATATATATATATATATATATATATATATATATATATATATATATATATATACTGTATATATATAAAATAAAATAATAATAATAATAATAATAATAAATTGTGTATGTGTGAGAAAAATGTGTCTAGATAATAATGAGATGAATGAATGAAATTTCTCTGATGAGCAAGCCAAGGGTGATGACGACAGTGGCAAGGAAAAACTCCCTAAGATGGCAATAGGAAGAAACCTTGAGAGGAACCAGACTCAACAGGGAACCCATCCTCATTTGGGTGATAACAGATATAGATGATATAACACCATGTGTGTTATGCAGCTGAAAGTACAATATAACAGAAATTCTTTAAATTAACATGAAGTCCAGTTCAACATAGGGATGAGTCATTAGGTGCAGAGGGCAGATGGGATCTGGATCACTAGGAGCACAGGAGCAGGATGTGTAGCTCCAACCATAATAAGGCAGAATTCAGCTGGAGCTGGTCCTTCTTTGGATGCCTTAGGATCATCGCAGGGTTGGCCTTTATCTACTGAAGCTGGTACAATCTCAAGATGCCTCGGGATGGGTAGGAAAGTACAAAACAGATGGAGAGAATTAGCATAGTTGCCATTCAGGATAAATGTACTGAAGTATGAAGTTATGGGATGAGTTACGTGTATGCCAGATTAAAGAGATGTGTCTTGAGTCTACTTTTAAACTGGGAAACTGTGTCTGAGCACCGAACACTGTCTGGAAGGCTATTCCAAAGTTTTGGAGCTAAATATGAAAAAGCCCACCCCCTTTTGTAGATTTTTAAATTCTGGGAATTACAAGAAGTCCAGAATTTTGTGATCTTAAGGAGCGTGGTGGATTATAGCGTATCGGAAGACTGGTTAGGTATGTGGGAGCTAAACCATTTAAAGCCTTGTATGCAAGTAATACTATTTTGTAATTAATTCTAAACTGAACAGGTAGCCAGTGCAGGGATGATAATATTGGGGTTACTGTATATGATCATATTTTCTGGATCTAGTGAGAACCCTGGCGGCTGCATTTTGGACTAACTGAAGCTTGTTTATTGAGGATGCAGGACAACCACCTAGTAATGCATTACAATAGTCCAGTCTGGAGGTCATGAATGCATGAAGCTTTTCTGCATCAGATACGGATAAGATGCTCCTAAGTTTGGCGATATTTCTAAGATGGAAAAAGGCTGTTTTTGTGATATTGGAAATATGATTTTCAAAGGACAAGTTACTGTCTAATATTAGGTCCAGGTCTTAGACCAGGTCTTTTACTGTTGAGCTAGTAGTAACAGTACATCCTTCTAAACGCAGGCTGAATTGTGAAAGCTGTTGTGTGCTGGTTTTTGGGCCGATGAGTAATATCTCTGTCTTGTCTGAGTTTAGTAAAAGAAAGTTATTGGTCATCCAATCTTTTATGTCCTGGACACACTCAGTTAATCTAGACAACTTGGGTAGATATATAATTGGGTATCATCAGCATAACAATGGAAACTAATCCCATGTCTTCTAATGATGTTTCCCAGGGGAAGCATGTATATTAAGAACAGCAGAGGTCCTAAAACTCACCCTTGTGGGACCCCATATTTTACTGGCATTACACCAGACAGTTCTCCATTTAGATCTACAAAATGGTATCGATCAGACAGGTATGATCTAAACCATTTTAATGCCTGTCCCTGAATATGTGATTTTGTAAGTGATCTATGAGAATATTATGATCTATAGTGTCGAATGCAGCACTAAGATCAAGCAAGACTAGTATTGAGATGCAACCTTGGTCCGAAGCTAAAAACAAGTCGTTTGCAATCTTAACTAGTGCAGTTTCTGTACTATGATGGGGACTGAAACCTGTCTGAAATTCTTCAAGGATGTTTTTTTCCTGCAAGAATGTGTATATTTGAGCTGATACTACTTTTTCTAATATTTTTGATATAATGGGGAGGTTTGAAATCGGTCTATAATTAGTTTTTTTATTTGCGTCCAAATTAGATTTTTTAAGAAGCGGCTTAATAACTGCTAACTTGAAAGGTTTAGGGACGTGACCTAGACATAATGAAGAATTAATAATGTTTAGAAGTGGCTCTCCAACTGTATGCATCACTTCTTTCAAAAATCTGGTTGGTATTTGGTCTAACAGGCACGGTGTTGAATTAGCTGAGGTGATAAGTTTATAAAGCTCTTCCTGTCCTATACCTGTAAAGCACTGAAAAATCTAAATGTGAAGCTATAGACTGAACTGGATCGTGAGATACTATTAGAGGTTGAACTTCCGTTATTTTCTTCCTTATGTTATCAATTTTTTCATTAAAGAAGTCCATAAAATCTTCACTACTAAAATGTTGTGGAGTACTCTCTGCAGGCATCTTAGGTTTTGTTAAGCGAGCTACTGTACTAAATAAGAATTTGGAATTGTTTTGGTTACTTGCTATCTGTTGGCTAAGATGCTCGGTCCTAGCAGTTTTTAGAGCCTGTCTATAGCTGCACATACTGTCTTTAAACGCAAGTCGAAAAACTTCTAATTTAGTTAGACATGTGCCACTATAACAAGATAATCAGTGTTATTCAATTCACCTCAGTGTTTTAAATGTTATGCCTGATTGGTGTGCATAACTAATCCCTCTTGGATACTCCTGATTGCCAATACTGTCATTTCAAACAACCTATTGTAAAATGTGCTCTCAGGTAGCCACAGCAGTCAGACCATCAGAATGAGCTATGTTGACATAGTTCTGTAGTTACTGTAGAACTGTAGTACCATAGTTACTGGAGATTATAGTTATAGAAGAAATTGCACCGTAATGCCCGGACATTAGCGCAAGTCTTCGTAAAGCAGCAATCAGTAGTCACTTTGAATAAAGTGGTATATTATAATAAGGGCTGAGAAACTAGGTTATCCATAGGCCAAGGTGATAATGTACACTTGCTTGCACGTGGGATGTCATTTCTCCATGGCAGACGAACAGTTGGACTGATGATTGGATGATATTTTAAAGGGTCATGTACTGGGCGTAGCAAGGAACGCTCTCAGCCTTAATGAAGACCGTAAGGTCAATCAACTGGTTATCAGCTCTGATTTTAGCAGAGTCATCTGGTAACTTATACATGCAAGATGAACAAAATTCTTTTAGCTGAAGTGATCACTGGCAAAAATGATTAAAATATTCTGAGATATTAAGTTCAAGTAAGCATATGGAATAATAGCAAATTCAATCAAATTGGTCCTTAAAGGACTCAGGCCCAAATGACTATAGGACTATGGTGCAACTATGCTTCTCAATATGTTTAGAACAGCAATGATAAGTGTTGCTATCCATAGTGCTAAGTTGCCCTGAGATGGCTGTGAAATTCACCATTTGTGTATGTCTATAGTGCAAGTAAAAAGTCAGGAGCTTACAGTCCACAGTTAATGATTTAGTTTAATAGGATAAAGGCCCAGACACACCGATATAATTGACCTGTCTGCCAATTTTCCATTTATTTCCATTTATTTTGGAAAGATTTGCTTAGGAAATAAGTCTCCAGGGTGTTCTAACAGCTATTTAAATTGATAGCTGAAACAAAGCTACTTCACCAGCCAACCTGGGCCGGCATGCATTATTCTGGTTCCTAGTTACAGAATTATATACAATGTAAAATTAAGTCTACAGGTTTATAAAATGCATTTAGGCTAATGGTCAGCCTGTTCCAGTAAACTTTTCGGCTTTGCCTGTGGATGTATGCTTGACAGTGCATCTGCAAATCTGCAGCAGATCTGCAGCATATACACAGCTTAATGAGGCCTACTTAGGGAGTTTCTGTGCAAGAGAGAGCTGCTTGATCTTGCTCTACCTTGATGACTGATGTAGCAGACTGTCACAAAATTGCCTATGCATGCAAATTTTTGGTAAAATATTAGAAAAGGAAACAAGAACTTGACTGCCCTCAAGTCCATTTGGTTTATACTGGGTTCAGATTTTACACCAGAGGGGCATAGACATCACTGGCTCCCTATATTTTATGGTAGGCTGCCATTGTGAGTATCTTTTACATGGGGAACCATTCCCAGTTGTACTACATTTGTTAAATATCCCATGCAGGTGTCTTAGCAGATCCAACTAATATGTGAAGCAGTCCCAACTATATGTCACTCTTAGCTTACAAAAAGGGCATTGTCTGTAGAAACTCTTTAAAATCTAGACAAATACTGTAATTAGTTGTACAGCATAGACTAAATCTGTGGTTAATTGAAAGCAAATGACTCTATCATGCTACAAGCATGTTAGCCATAAGTCTCCTATCTTGCTCCACAGTGAGAGAAATAAAACATTTAGAGAAGAAAAAAACACAGTGCAAGCCATAAAGATGATGTAAGGAACTAAGCAAGAAGTGATCTCTAATACAGGCTAGTGAGAGAAAACCTCCTCAAAGCTAACAGTGATCAAAATTACATAAAGTTCTTTAAAGATACCCTATATATCATTATATAATTATCCCCTTTACACACTAAAGTCCATAATATACAATAATAATAGTCCCATAATATACAAGAAAGCACACTTATTGAGGCAGTGGGAAATGAGAAGGGACTATTTAAGCTAAGAGCTCCGGATTATTTATATGACCAATTTGACAGCAAAACGGGAAAAACTCCTTTTATTTTTTTAAATAACGCAAGAAGTATTGCGAAATAATTTTTTGTGCATATTTTCTCTGAGCCTCAGCAGTGCGGAAGAGCACAGATGCCATAAGAGTAAGTCAAAAGTGTTTCGGTTATATTAGTGTGAATTTTGAAAAATGTTATAACGTTTCTCACCGTTTTGTCCCAATGAACAAATCAGCCCAAAATTGTATTTGCAGTATTACATATGCCATATAGTATCCATATTATTTTGGTTGAGTATAAGTAAAAGATAATAATAATAATAATCATAATTATAATAATAATAATCATAATAATAATAATAATCATAACAATAATAACAAAAATTCAGTTTACAATACATCAGCGGTCTCATCATTTACCATTTTCAGTTTCACTTTGGTGGTTCATGAGAGCACCTTATCAGGTGTATAGGTATGCACCATATAAGATCTAATTGTGCAACATCTGACTGGATATACAGCTATGGTACCATAAGGTCATAATAGAGTTCAAAAATTCCTGTGAAATAGAGTGAATATAACTGGATGTTTAAACATGCCTCTTGTGCACAAAACAATTGTGTATCTTTTAAATATGGTAATGTTGTTTCTTTTTTTAATTTTCTTGTAGAAAAATTAACATGCATCGTTAAGTGCATCATGGCTCCCAAATGCAAAACTAGCACTAATGATAGCAAGAGCAAAAGGGGAAAATGTTATATTTGGAAGTGAAACAGAAGGTTACAATATAGTATCTCACTTAGCTTTGTTAGGTATGTAATATGGTGTTTGCGCAACTTAAAACTTTGCACAATTTAAATTGTATATGTTCCTACAGTATTTCACAGGCTGTATCATGGACATTAAATAACACATACCTTCACTCCATCAATGCTGTGGTAAGAGCAATTGGAGTAAGACTGTAAACATAAATTTTTTTGGCTTCAGCATTCTCTAAAAATTCCTTGAAAGCACTTAGTTCACTCATGGCAGTCACTATTTTGCCCAGCAGGTAGTTTATGTTCACTGATTATGTGTTTAGCTATGCGGATCTTCCATGGCATGGTTTTGAATTCAAAAGTTTTTTACTGTAGGTTTTTTTTTTTTTTCAATTAAAGGTTTTGTTTTAGACAACTTTGTGTGCTAGAGGAAAATAATTTGTCAGAATAAGTAAAGTTCTGAAAATGGAATTTGTCACAAATTGTTGTCTAACTGTTCATATGTAGGATCATGAAATGTCTTGGCATGTGTGCACTTCAGAAGGATGTATTGAGGTTTCCTGTGATTAGAGCTCAGAGGCGAACGTCTCTGTGGCAGATTTCACGTTTGCACTTTGTTCTAACTTACTGTTTATGATGAAATAACAGACTTTTGGCACACTGACAGATGAAGGTCGGTGCCCCTAGTACTGTGCGTGGAGCCTTATGAGGACACATGTTGGCACGTTACAAGTCTGAAAACTTTTTGATAACACCACATATGAGTTGTTATATGTCTTTTTTGCAGTTTAAAAACCAACCTTGCCATTTGCCTTTGACTTATTTTATGAACAAGTCATTTCCACTTTCTTTTTCGTTTTTGCACCATTCTATATAAACTTTAGCAGATCAGTCCTTTGTGACATACTCAAACCAGCACTTCCGATCCCAACATCAAGATGCTTGTGTTATCTTGGTCCCATTTGTCCAATGTACAGTATACACTACTGTTGACATTCCTTATTCCTTTTCAGATAGTGACATTTCATATAGACCCCAGAGTCTACATGAAAAATGAATAAAGTGTGTGTGTGTGTGTGTGTGTGTGTGTGTGTGTGTGTGTGTGTGTGTGTGTGTGTGTGTGTGTGCGCATGCATAGCTTTGTACTAGTCTGTTCAGCCCTATTTGTGCATCTCTTGTTCCACAGGGGTAGATAGTGAACTCACTCCCCAAAGCAGATGGCTGAGTTCTGTTATGCACAGGCAAAACGTATCCCATTAGCTTCTGAAAATTAATGGGTTTTACATTTTAGTGACGAGCCTTGAATAAACCTGACCAGCCTGCCAGGGATTTGGCATTACTCTGTCTTTAATCAGCATGCCATTCTGTCAAACATCTCCCAAATGCCATTGTGAGCTCCTTCTCTCCATCTTACTTTATTCTAAGAAATCAAAATGGCACAGCACAGATAAAATATTTCAACCAAGAAATAATCAGCAGAAAAAAAGTAAAGTGAAATGGTTTTATTTTAAAACTGGCAAGCAGCATTTTTGCTCAAAAATTAATATGATTGATAGTCATGTGAAGAAAATAACACAAATCAATGCCTCATATTTATAAGCGAGACTTGCCTAAACAGACCTGCATGAACAGCATGCGCTATTTTTTTTTTCATTCTAGTGTTTAAATGGTTGCATTTTAAGGGGTAAAATGTACTGTAAATCTATGGCAAATAAGCATTTCACACTCTCCTTTATAGTTTAAGTTTAACTTTCCTGTGTTATACAGAGGCATGTTTTCATTCTAGTATCAATTCCATGGTTAATCATACATACTGTATCTCAGCCCATATTGCACATTGGCCATGAAATTAGCAGACGTGAAGCATTGCACATTACTCCTGGTTATGGATCATATATGTAAATAAATGATATTTTACTGTGCTACTTTTTGAATAGCATTTATTTTCATTACGGAAAAGCCAGGGCGAGCTCGCTTGGGCGAATTTTAATACCTTCTCTTTCAATGCATAAATTAGGAATTAATGCCACTGCTTTCAAGACAATGGCATATTATTACATTGCACTGGTTTTGCAAACCATGGAGGATTAGTTATCACAGTAGTAGTAGTAGCATCGTGGGCCGCAGCTTGGATTACACTAGCATGCAATCATGCCAGACTTTTACTCAAGGGGTGAATGATTGATGGAAATACAATAAAGACATTTGCAAAACCTTTAAGGCATTGTTACTGCTGTAAATGTTACATTTTTCATTCGGTGTAAAAATCGTTATGACTAGGCAAATAAATGCACATGCCTCTGCGTATCACAGTCCTATCGTGGTATCTTTAAATCTGCGCCACGCATCACCCAGCAAGGATGAAATCCTGATTGTCTTTAGAGCATCACTGATCACTGCTTTTCAGGCTTTTCAGTGATAACATTGGATAGAAAGGCAATTTACAGTAAGGGGAAAATGATATTCAGATATGTAAACTTTTTTATTATTTAATATATCTTTCTTTAATATATATATATATATATATACATATATATATATATATATACATATATATATATACATATATATATATATATATATATATATATATATATATACAGTATATATATATATATATACTCAGCAAAAAAAAGAAACGTCCTCTGACTTTCAACTGTTTTTACTTTCAGTAAACTTAATGTGTAAATATCTGTATGAACACTAAAAGAGTCAACACCATAAGACATAAACTAAAAATGTTTCACAATGTGTCCCTGAATGAAGGGAGGCTCAAAATCAAAAGTACCAGTCAGGATCTGGTCTGGCCACCAGCTGCTTGAAGTACTGCAGTGCATCTCCTCCTCATGGACTGCCTATTGCGGACAGTCTGAGCACTGATGGAGGGATTGTGTGTTCCTGGTGTGACTCGGGCAGTTGTTGAGGCCATCCTGTACCTGTCACGCAGGTGTGATATTCGGATGTACCGATCCTGTGCAGGTGTTGTTACAGTACACGTGGTCTTCCACTGCGAGGATGATCAGCTGTCCTTCCTGTCTCCCTGTAGCGCTGTCTTAGGCGTCTCACAGTGCGGACATGGCAATTTATTGCCCTAGCCACATCAGCAGTCCTCATGCCTCCCTGCAGCATGCCTAATGCACGTTCACGCAGATGAGCAGGGACCCTGGGCATCTTTCTTTGGGTGTTTTTCACAGTCGGTAGACAAGTCTCTTTAGTGTCCTGCGTTTTTAGAACTGTGACCTTAAATGCCTACTTTCTGTAAGCTGTTAAGGTCTTAACGACCATTCCACAGGTGCATGCTGTTAATTAATTGATTATGGTTAATTGAACATGTATGGAAAACATTGTTTAAACCCTTTACAATGAAAATCTGTAAAGTAATTTGGATTTTTACAACATTATTGTTGAAATACACAGTCCTGAAAAAGGGGCGTTTCTTTTTTTGCTGAGTATATATACATTAGCGTCCAAAAGTTTTAGAACGCTTTCTAACTCCATGATGGTTCCTGATTTTTATTTCTTTCTACATTGTAAAGGAATGCTGAAGGCGTCCAAAAAATGCATTAACCCCCTTTGAACAGTTGATATTGAGATGTGTCTGCTACTTATGCTCTGTAAAGACTTCATAACGCCTCTAATCTGAGGTGCTGTTAATTGGTCATTTTTCAGGCTTATAACTCTAAATGTACTTCTCATCTGCGGCAGAGGTAGGTTTTGGTCTCGCCCTCCTGGGATGTTCTTTATGAGAGCCAGTTTCATTATGGTGCTTAATGGATTTTGCAAATGCACTTGACAATACTGTTCTTACAAGAACTATTACAGAAAAGCTGACCTCTGTGTCTTAAAATAACAACTAACTGTTGTTGTTATGTAATTACCTAATTCCATATGTGTTATTTTATAGCTTTGAAATCCCCAGTTTTCAAGTTCAAGTAGGCTTTATTGTCACTTCAACCATATACAGTTAGTACACAGTCAAACGAAACAACGTTCCTCCAGGACCAAGGTGCTAGATGCAACATAAATTTACACATAAATTAACAGAAGAACTAAATTTGTTAACAGAAGATTTGCTAAATTTGTTAACAGAAGAACTAAAACTAGCTAACTAAGAGGTCTAGTTAGCTGGCTAGCGGAGAGAAGACAGATTGATCTGACAACATAAATTTTTACCAACATAAATTAACAACATAAATTGACAAAAAACTAACTATCCAACCCAGAGACAACAGACAACATAAAGTGGCGGTGTACAGTAACAAGCACAACATAACATAATACTTTGTGGTGTTGAGGTGATGAGTTGAGGTAGTGCAGAACCAGTAAACGTTTTAGAATTAAGAATTTAAGATGTTAGTGCAAAAAGTAGTCCAGTAATGAATATTGTGCAAAAAAGAGCATTTTCAGGTTGATGTGTACAATAGTTTAGTAGTGTAGGTCAGTGTGTTTGTGCTTGTTGTAGATATTACAACATATATTATTATTATATTATTACAACATATATAGTATTGTTGTAGAATATAGAAAATAAATCACTAAACAAAAACAAAGAAATTTGCAAGTGACCCCAAACTTTTGAACGGTAGTATGTGTGTGTGTGTGTGTGTGTGTGTGTGTGTATATATATATATATATATATATATATATATATATATATATATATATTCAATTCGCGTTGGGTTGAGGTCTGGAAAACAACTTGATTCTTTCATTTTTCAGCCATGGTTTCTCTAAGATCTAATAGCTAATGTCTTTCCCTCTTGGCATTGTTTGAACACACACACCTGAATGCTCCAGACCAGCAAACTGTCAAATCTTCTGTTTTTATAGAGTCTGTCTACTTGCTGATGTTCAATTAATCAAGGGCTAATGATTAGCATCACCTAGCTGCAAATGACCCTTTTAAATTCTCTGGAAGCAGTAAGCGGGTGCTTGGTATTTTTTGCTTCTTTTTTTGTTAAATAAATAATGGCACAGTAAAAAAAAGAATGAAAACGGTTATATGTTGTTGTTTTGTTGATAATTTTTATTACATTTTTACACAAAAACAATGAGAATTAAGAGTTAGTAACTTACCTACTTACTTTTGAACATGATTGTATACAGTATGTCTTTTGCCTTTGTATGTATAAATATAAATTAAACACTATATACTCATTTACACGAACAAAATATGTATCCTGGGTTGTAGGAGTGTCGATATTGTGTTCTGCTTGGACATGAAGCCTGAGTCTGTCCAAAATATGGTGATCAAGTTTTATATTATAATCCACCGAGTCACCAAGTCACCTTTGGGTGGACATTTTTTTTTTTTTTTTGCTGCTTTGCGACAATGTCAATTGTTAAAAGCGCTTTACAAATAAAATTGAATTCAAAATTGAATTGAATTAATCAGGAGCCTATATAGAACAGTTTCTTTCTATCACCATCTTTATTGGTGAAGTCCTTGGTGAGCCGATAGCACCTTCGGGTATGCCTCATTTAGAACTCTGAAACTCACAGGTGTATTTTATCTGTTCTGTAAGAGAGCAAAGTGAATCGATTTATCTTCTGACTGACAGGAGGAATTGGTTGCTTCTGTAATGATATACTGTGTGTTTGACACGTAACAAATGCCGCCTAGTCAGATGGTGTTGCGAAGCAGGAAGGCATTCAATCATGTCCAGATAAATTATTGGATAAAGTGCTGCTTGATTAGATACCTCTATCTGCCCAGATATTTGAAGGCAGCGTATATGTAAGTGTTTGTACTACAGAAAAATGTGGTTGGAAAGAAAGGGGGTAGTCACAGAGAAGACTTTTACTTAAGATTTTGTTTCTGATGACAAAATAGCTTGTTTAGACCCTGACAGTCCTGGACCATTCCATTCGGATTTATCAAATGGTAGATCATTTCAATAGTTGGGCAAAGTTGTGATGTATAAAACAGATGTTTACGCGTACATTTGAACTGGCTTACAAACAAAATGTTAGCCTTAAGGCATTAACATGTCATTTAACCTTTCTTATCTACTTTATAAAAGTTTTATTATAAAATACTTTTTCAGGGTTGCATTAGAAGGTAGAGAGTCTCCAGAGGGAAATTTTGATCAGATTTTCTTTCACAGCACAAATTCCAAAACAAAGCACATATTGAAGTATAGCAACCAGATTAGCATTGTGTATTGAGCAACTATTATTCAGGATTGCAACATCAGACATACATTAATTTATGGAAAAGAAAACAGTGAATTTATATAGTTGCACACAAACAGTAAATTTATATAAATATACTGCAGGTAAGCAATTTCAAAGACTTTAGCCTAAGGATGAACCAATTATTAAACATATTATTGATCAGACAGTTATACAAAGCTAAAGAGACGGCATAAATATCTGAAATATTTAATCTACGATCAGTGAGCCACTTATTTAGTATTAAGCATATTCCCTAATTGACTGGTTCCTCTTATATCTGTGTTTAGATTCTAGCTTTAATTGCCTCCCTTAATTAATCAGGCAATAACTGATTATATCTCCTATATGCAATACTATCTACGATAATATCACTATCATCTAGCAAACGCCTCATCCAAGTGTTGGATATTGTCAAGTATAAGTCAAAAAGATTTTATATGAAAGAAGGCGCTTCTCAAGGTATTCAGCCAAGGTACATGTGCAAGATAATAAACTGACTAAGAAAATGGTGAGTATCCACTTTCCTCCTTCTAGGAGGCCCAGGAAAGACGAAAAAAATGAAAAGATGACAGCAAAATAAGTGAGAAAAATGAATTAATTTGAATCTCCTGCAGTGGCACTGGCAATGTCTTGGAATGAGAAAGTATCACTACAATTGCCAGCAAAGTGTATCATCTCCAAACTTCTCCATGACAAAAATAAAGATAAAAGCCTACTTAAAAGCATAGCATTCTTATCTGTACTAATTAAAATGATTACTATCGAATATGTGTGGGGGGGGGGGGGGGGGGAGTAGATGAGGACATTACAGGCATCTATTAGACTGACAGATAGAGTTTGAGCTTGAGTGCTAGCAATTACAGTACATCCAGAAGCTTCACTACACTACTAAGACCTCGTACATGTCTCACGCCACTAGAAATCTCATATAAATATATTTATATGTTTCCTGAAACATAAGTGCGTTTGCTCATTTCAGTCTCTTCAGCTGACCCATTTTCCACACCTCTTTTATGTCATTTTCTGACAGATAACCTTTAGACCTTCACACATGGACTATTTAAAGAATACTTGAAAGCCTCAAATATAGTGCTGCTGCATGCAGCAGTCATTATTCTCTGTCAGTGCATAAGAGCTGGAAAATGTAAAAAGGTCTAGTAGGTCCTATATTAAGTTCATTGAATAGAAACTAACAGTCAGTTAGGCTGCCCAAAGATATCATGACCTTAGTAGTACATAGTTCTGCTTGGGTTAAGGGCAGGACGGTGGTGTACTGGGAGCACTATGGGCTTGTACCTCCAGGTTGATTCCCACATCGTGTCTGCGAGCATGGAGTTTTTCTGTTCTTCCCATGCTTGCCGGGTTTTCGCCAGGTACTCGAGTTTCCTTTCATAGTCAAAGACATGCATGGTAGACTTCAGCCTGTCTCATGGCCTGAGTCTCCTAGGATAGGCTCCAGGCATCCCGCCACCCTGTACAGTACATGATATGTGTTGTAGGGAATGAGAGTGAGTGAGAGTGTGTAAGAGTGCCTGGGTGAATAATTACTGGTAGAATTAACCTTACAATACTAAGGTGGCGTCTTCTAACTCCGGAAAATTGTACCCCTTAACTAATTGCAAATTTGTTAATGCAAAATAAAATGTACCTTTTTGGGTGAGCCTCTCTGATCATTAGAGCATCGCCAAACAGGAAAGGTGTTGTGATTTTTTTTTTTTTTTTTTTTTTTTTGTGGGGAGCAGTGACTGTGTGGAAGGTTATAAATGTTTATTATCCCAGAGATCATTCTGAAATTGCATTGTGAGTGGGGAAGATTCTCACAGCCCTGCAGGCTGAATATTAGATTTCTCAAAAAGTCAATAGAGAGCCTCATCATTAAAGTGAATAAATATTCTCGCCTCTCAAAGCTATTTCAAGTCCTGCTTGCTTAGCTGTGGCTTTTTTATTATCAACATTATACTGCTGACACACACGTTTTTGCCTCATGGTTTCTCATATGAAACTGAACAGGAGGGAACAAGTTGAGTTGCCAATAACATAGAAAAGACTTCATTGGCCTAGAACAATTTACCTTGAATATCTTCCATAAGATGCCTGTGGCTCTAAAAAAAAAAAGGGGGGGGGGGGGGGATGAAGCAATAACGTTATGTGTCAAATACATATTTAGGGGTCTGTGGCTGTGATCTGGCTAGATTTAGATCTAAAGAACTTTGGCTAAAATATACAGGCATCACAGAATGTCTTGCCAATGTCAATAATAATAATAATAATAATAATAATAATAATAATAATAATAATTTTTATTATTGTTGTTGTTATTGATACTACTAGTAATAATAATAATAATAATAATAATAATAATAATACTTTATAGGTTTTATTTATAGAGAGGATTTCTAACATTTGGTTACTTTACAATTACATTTAGGAGGAAAAGCGAGGCAAGGAGAGAGAGAGATGTGAAAAAGCCAATTTTTAAAAGGGAGAACAGTCACAACTGTCCAGGGAGACTGTGCTCCAAAGTTAGGAGGCTGTAGCAGTAAAACGAGCGGCCCATAATTGATGTCTGTCAGGTCTCGGGCATCACCATTACACCACTTTGGAAATGTTCGGGGGGATGGAGAGCTGTAGAACCCCCAAAGTCATCTATGTGTGAGAAGTATAACTTTACTTATAGTCATACTTGTCATTGCAGTCAAACAGGTTGCTGTTGCACTACTGGTGTAATCTGTGTTGAGCATCAGAACCGGCATCCAAATCAGGCTGTAGTTCTTTCTCTCTCCCATTGTTTAAATAGACTCAAGTCTAAACAGACTCAAGAACCCTGTGACTCCATCAGAATTCAAACTGTTTATTAAAAATGAATGAATTAACACATAATTAAGGTTTTGACAGAAACATCAAAGTAGAAGAAATGACTGTGAGGATATGAATATACTGTATCAACCAATGTTTCAGCATTTTTCTAACCCTAACTAACTTAGTGTTATATTTGTAAGATCTGATATTGGGTTTCAAAGAGGGTATTTTTAATTAAAGATTACTCCAAGATTGTAAGGGTATTAACATAGTGCCTTTCAACTGACTTTTTTAGTCTTGGTGACTTTATTGACATCTTAATGTGGTACATAATCACTATTTCTATATCAATATCCAGGCAGAATGCAATCCAATTTCATCCCTTCATTTACACCTGGTATTTGTGTGCATTCTTATCGACTTATCACCTGCAATGTGCAAATAAGCAAATAATCCTTTTTTATATATATAAGTATGTTGTTGTTATTACAAAGAGCTACAAGTTGCTAACTAAAAGTATAAATGTCACATAGGCATCCAGAGGTTGTTGCCATTAATGCCTAATTCTTTTTTTTTCCTTTTAAAATTAGAACTGTTTTTTCAAAATACCTGTAGCCATCGCTGTAAGGGGTTTTTCCTCTCCTTGTTTGCTTACCTGATTGTGTTCACACAGCAGACTGTCTGATTTGGTTTTGAAAGATGGCCAATGACGTGATTGTCATTCATGTAAGGTACTACACTATGTTGTGCCGGAAGCTTTCAGAAGCCATAGAGACACTTTACTTCATCTCCTGCAGTCATTCTGCCAAGTCAAAGCTAATTAGTTTATTTATGAGGGGGATGGAGAGAGTGGCAAATGAAGACTTAGCATTGTTAGTTATACAAACAGAATAGCATCTCAGGCCGATTAAAGCTGCCTCTCCACTGCATCATTCACAGTGAATTAATTACCCAGGAGAGAGTGTGGAGCGGATGTCCTGTTGTTACAGCAATCGGATAGATTCACTCTGACATGAACTCTGGGAAATCCAGCTGGAGTGGTTCTGTGGTTGTTAACCTTGACCACACAACCAAACACAAATCTCCGTATAGTGGCACAATGGAGACTCATGTGGACACCAAAATAACCCTCAAATTATATTAACGATATTTAATTTAAAAAAGAAGGACTTTGTTAAATGTTACCTTTTAATACACATTATTGATTTTGATGGAAAAAAATATTATAACTGCATAATGCTTGGCTTGTAAATCCATGTGCACCACTTTCCATTCCATTTACGAACAAGTCATACAAAATGTCCATTTCCAGACAGAAAATTCAAGAGTGTTGTTATCCCTTAAAGAGTCCTGGGAGTCCATTTCAACACTGATTGTACTTTCAATTTGAAAAGAAATTAAATGGATGGATGGATGGATGGATGGATAGATGGATGGATGGATGGATGGATAAAAAAATTGCACAGACTACAATTTTTTACAACTACTTTTTTACAATTTGAGTTCTGGAATATACTTGTGCCATCAGGGAAGAATAATGAATTACCGTGATAACCTAGTCAATCATTACATTCAGGTGATCAGATGACTTAATTTAATTGCCACATAACGTAGCTAAGCCTAGACCTGACCAACCCAGATCATAACACTGTTTTTAGATTGTTGTACAGTGGGCACTATGCATGATCGGTCTATCGCTTCATGCACCTTTCCCTTCTTACTCTAACTTTACCATTGCTCTGGGTCAATCTAAACTCATTAGACCACAGCATCTTTCCCCTGGCTAGCCTCATTACCAAGTGATTTTTTTTATATGGCCACATCTTTTTAGTCCCAGTCCTTTGAGTTCTTGTAGCTTTGTGCATGTGAAATTGCTCTTACTTTCACTATTGAACATAGCATTATCCTTAGTTGTTTTTCTTTCTTAATGAAGGCCAATAATTTAATCCATCTGAGTCATTTTAACTACACAGAGTAGGTAAATACAGTACATAAAAAATATACATAGATATATATGTATACCATTTTATTTATTCTATATATTATTCTAGTTACTAAAGAGAAATGATCAATAATTATTTTGTACTCGCCTACAGTCTTGGATCGTCACATGCCTGTCAACAACAATTCACCAAAGGTCAGATGAATGTTATATTTGAGTCTACAATGATTTATCTTTAATCAAGGATTCCAGACATTCTCTGTGTTGAGTTACTCTTAACAAAGTGTAAACAATGCGTCAATTCCTCTGTCCTATCCACCCTTTTTATCCACTTCATTAGTGAGCTTTGCACATGAAGAATAGTCTCACAGGTAAATGCATATGGGGGGGAAAAAGAAGCATAGAAGTTAAACATCTATCATTCACTGCAGGTTCAAAGGGCTTTTAAATCAATATCTCATACTTTGAACTCCTGAGAGTGTGCCATTTGCCCCTAACAGCACGCCTTGCTTCCCTACTTTAATGCTTGGATTTAGGATGGAGTCCTGGCTGAACCGTGCACTGAAACCACACGTATCCTTCAGGATAGGAAATGATGGAGTCAGTCTTTTTTCCTGTTATTATACCATGCAGCTGCAGTGGCAATTGGTCATTTTGTAAATATATAACACAAGAGTCTATTATTGAAGTATAAGTGTATACTATGTAAATATAACGGTGTATATTCAGCTTTATTTTTCATGCATTGCTCTGGCCACCTTTTGTATTTCTCAGTCTCTCCTTATAAATGAAGGCATAAAAAGTATTTGCCAAAATCAGAAAACAGAATAAATAGTGTCTGCCAGCTAAGCTGCTAATGAGCTAGTTCAAAAAAGGTTTTAGACTTTGGAGTTGAAAAGGCCTTCAAATGTTCAGAAATAGATAGAGAGAAAAAAAGTAATTGTGTCATTGCGAATTATAATTCATCAGTAATTTAAAAAGGTGAAAAAGGCACATTCTAGTATACTGTAACTGTAACTAATAAAAGTGATAGTTCGCTGCTGTGTGTAGAATAATCTAACACTGATTAAAACATGCGGTCAGATAATAATAATAATTATTATTATAATTATAATTATAATAATTCATTTCGATAATTGAATTCGATTCCCGCCTCTGCATGCATAGAGTTTGCATGTTCACCCTGTTGCAAAATTGGTGGGTTTCCTCCAGGTACTCCGGTTTTCTCCCACAGTCCAAAGACATGCAGCTTAGGCTAATTAGCATTCCCAAAATTGTATTATGTGAATGAGCGTGTGAGTGTGTTTGTGTGTGCACTGCGATGGATTGCCACTCTATCCAGGGTTTATTCCACCTCATGCCCTAAGTCTCATGCCCTAAGGAAGGGAAGGTGATTGAATAAAAAAAATCATTAATATAATAATGTTTTATTATTGATGATATATTGATAATAGAGCAGAGAGATTAAGGTAGGGCATTCTGGTCTGGGAGCAATGGTGCGAAAAGGAAGGTCCAGTGTCCGCTGCCAGGGGACCACAGAGTGTTAGATGGGATGTAAGCAGGGGTGTGGAAAAATTAGTGGTTAAACTATGAATTATGTGATTAAGTTAGGGCGGATCTAATTTACGATATAATGGCAAAAATATTTATTGGAAAAAATAACATGATTTGGAGCTGAAATTCTTAGTTCACATCCCAGATGGAATAAACATAGCTAAAGTCCATGAAGTTTATTAACCATTATTAAGAAAATAAAACAATAAAATACGACATAAAAGATTTTTTAACATCAGCCACCATTCAAAGAACTCAAAAATCCATCCTGCATTTCAGTGGGAAAAACCTGAATATAATAATTTAACCCACTGCTTTAGCCACTACATTTCTGGAACCCCAATGTCATGTTGTCCATTATCCCTTAATTAAATAACAATAGCGACGTTAGTACCTTGTCATGTTAACGGCATAAGTCAAACTGTTAGCTCACTAAAAACTAAGGCAAAGCAACGCATTGCAGGAACAACCAATTAGACTCCCAACAATGACCACAATGATATTATAAAATAGTGGAGTTAAAAAAAAAACTTCACTTTGTGTTTGTGGTCTTTTGCCAGCATTGGCACGAGGAGGCTTGCCATTTCCATACTTCACATATCGTTGCATATTGCTTGGTCACAGCAGACAGTGGAGGTACCATATATGCTAATTAAGCAGGGCAATATAGAATACCATATGGTTTGATCTGGCAAAACAGTATGAATAACAAAAGTTGTTGCGAGACCTTTCTAGGAATAACTATGCTAAATTTTAAATCTGCATTACCATTAGTTAGAGGTGAATAAACACCATTTCAGAAATTCGGAAGGTGCATAAACACCGTTTGTATGCATTTGGGCTCCACTACAGCCCTGGATGTAAGGATGTAGTATTTCAGGAGGATATAGAAAGAAGCAAGACTGTGCAGTGCTTTGAAATGAAAATTAGCCTATGTTGAATGTGGGAAGACATGAAACTATTGTAACTGATACAGCAGGGTTGTGATATGAATAGATTGCAGGTAGTCTGTGTTAGCACTCCGTTTTTATGTAACAAAGTTTGCTCAAATGCGTAGCTGGTAGACCAATAAAAGAGAGTATTACAGGACAGCATTACAGTAATCAATAAAAAGAGTTAATGAAACCATGTAGTAATGTGTTAATATCATTAGGTTTTTGCAAATTGCAGAGATTCAATAAGGTGTCAATAAAGTAAAGAAAGTGAGAGACCAAATATATAAAAGTGAATATACAGGGTCAGAAACAACATCAAGATTTTGCTCGGTTTTTACAGAAGCGCCAGCAATGACAATAAAAAGAAGAGAAAGGTCAGTCTGGATTTGAGGCCTACCAACAATGCTATATACTGTATTTATACTGACAAATCTCAATTTCTCTTTCACTCACTTTTTATACCATTTATTCTGTACAGGGTCACAAGAGGCCTGGAGTTTATCCCAGGAAACTTGGTAGACCAATAAAAGAGGGTAGGCGGAGTACATCCTAGATGGGATGCCAATCCATCACAAGGCACTGCACGCACACACGATGTGTAAATTGGAAACGCCACTCAATCTAATGCATGTCTTTGACCTGTGGGAAGAAACCGGAGGAACCAGAGAAAACCTACCAAGCACCGGAAACCTAAGTGGAGAAAACCCACCCTTGACCCTGCAGATAAGAGACTGGCGTGCTAACCACTATGCAACCATGCTGTCATAAATATACAATATTTATTTAAAAAACAAAATACAAACAAACTTGTTTTTAGATTAACAAAAACCATTTGATATTTTAAATAACATATCAATGCTTCTTAAAAGAGTTGGTGTAGATTTTTATCGAGTGCCATTTTGCTCTAGTTCCAGAATATTGTTTCTGCTGTGATTCCTGCTGTTTCCTCATTCTGTCTTTACTCAAAACATTATTACCATATTAATGATGACAGATTTCATGAAGATAAGGGTCAGTTTGATTCCTAATTCTATACTTCTGCTGAGTATCACCTAATGTACAAAGTCTGAATACTGCATGAAATATTTTTTTGCTGCATGTAATTTGTAGCTATGTGATAAATTAAATTAAACATGTATGTACAGTATGTGTGTTCGGCATATCTAGCACCCTGTTTGGTGAATAGAAGTTTCATTTATGTCATTTATATAAGTCCATTCAATCATTGCATAAATGTGCTGAACATGTTTGAATGAATACTCAGAACTTGGTGTGTATTTTTTATTATTTAACAAACAACTCCATCAATGGTGTTTACCTAAAACGTATGCATGTACTGTACTTCTTCTTTCTTTTTCCATGAATTTTAAAGTCATCAGCAGCATTTTGTAGCACTGTGATCGTCTGTGACATTAATGAATTATTAAAAGCCAACAGAAATGTCACGGCATCTATTTGTAGGTTTGCCTGCAGAGCACCAGCACGATTAAGCTCACTTGCTGATTCTTGTATCACACATGCATGCTCAAACACACACTAACATACAAGGCAAATTACTTAAATAGCTGGTATGGGGTGCCCGCATACAGCTTAATGGAGAACATAATAGTGGTGTGATAAAAGCTTCTCTGCATGTACCCCATATGGGTAAACGTGGTAAACAATAATAAGTGGGGAAAAATCAGCGCTGACATTTTGTAAGCCAAATATTATGTCAAGCTTCAGCTGTCAGGATAGTGTAAATCTACTTAGTGGTGCAATGTAAATTTCTTTCAAGGATGAAATGTCTGTGATTTGAACAGAAATGCCTTCTCATGAGATTCATAGAGTCATGTTTATGATTCTGCAAGCAAGCAAGCTTTGGCGGTCAGCCATGTCCTTCTGTACTATTGCAGGTACAGTAGTAACAAAGCTTTTCTCCCTTCATCATATTCTATTTATAGTTGGTGTGTGTGTGTAGGTGTGTGTGTGTGTGTGTGTGTGTGTGTGTGTGTGTGTGTGTGTGTGTGTGTGTGTGTGTGTGATGACCCAAAAGCCTGGATCCATTTTTTTTTTTTTTCTTTTTGGTTTGTTTTGTTTTATCAAATACAAGATGGGTTCAAACTAATAATAAAAGATCAAATAGGTTTCTTCACATAGAGAAACTGCTGCTGATGTGTAAAGCAATTTGCCTTTTGGGCAAACCAAGTACATATAACCATAATTATCTATGCCGCTTATCCTGTGTGGGGTCATGGGGGGCCTGAAACCTATCCCAGAAGACTTAAAGCACAAGTCAGGCTACAATCTGGATGGAGTGTCAAACCACCACAGGGCACAAGCACACACTCACATGGACTTATACACTATACAGGCAAATTTAAAATGCCAATCAGACTACAGCATGTCTTTGGACTGCAGAAGGAAACTGAAGTGCCTGGAGCTAGGTTTAACTCTTTGCACAGAACCCTGGAGGTGTGTATATTAATCTGTGTGTGTGTGTGTGTGTGTGTGTGTGTGTGTGTGTGTGTGTGTGTGTGTGTGTGTGTGTGTGTGTCATGCCCTAAGTCACCTAGGCTCCAAGCCCCCTATAACTCTGGATAAAGCGGTACAGACAATGAGTGAATGAGTGAGGAAAATTGTTACATATGCAACATGTTACAGGTCTAATGTAAGCTCCTGGGTTTTGCATTAAAATAGAAAGTAGCAATGCACCAGAAGAGCTCGTATATTGTCCAGCACACACAGTAAAACCTAACAGCTGTTTTACTTACAATATTATGCAATAGTCTTTGGTGCATGCGAAGATGCCCGTGAAAACATTTCTACATAAAAGGAACTTCTATAAAGAGTACTAAAAGGTAAAAAAAATTAACAAATTCAAATTCAAATTTCCAAATTCAAACTTTTATTCGTCAATTCATTACACAACCATACACAGTATGATACGCAGTGGGATGCTTACTGTACACAACTCTTTGTTACCTTGAAAAGAAAAAAAAGGACGGAAGGAGGCATTAATGCTAATAGGAAAGAATAAAAAATATAATATATATATATCTACTATCTTATTGTTACAATAAAATTAAATAGAATAAAATAAGATATAAAGTAGAAATATGTAAATAATCAAACAATATTTGCTATTCAATATTTGGTGTGAGAAGTCTTTGCTTGAAAATAATCAGTACTCTAAGATAGAGATTTGTGTAGTTTTATAAGGAAAACAGCTGGTTTTACTGAGTGTTCTGGAGAACATGTGCACTTTAAGTGATTTTTTTTTCACACTTTTTTTATTTTTTTATGCAAAACCCGGGATTTACCTACATTAGGTTTTTTGTTTCCATATAAAAACTTGTCTGTCATGTAATACGCTCCTTTCTTTACAGGCATGCCTACATTCTTCTGTAATGTTATTTATTTATTTATTACTTTTAAGTTATATTTGGAAATATTGACTGGCTTCGTACATAATAATGCAGACATGAAAACATACAGTATGAAAACAAAATTTCCACCGAAGATAATATTTGCACAGTACAGTAAGTTTTAGAATTTTTCATTCTTTCTTTTTTTTTCTACTGATTCCTTTAAGCACTTTTCACTTGGTTGACAGCAGGCCCAGGAGATAAGGTGAGGGTTTCTTGGTTGCAGACAGGACAGATGCTTATACACCCTGACAGGAAATGATAAGCTCCTATGGATTCCACATGTGATCTACAGCCATGTAAAAGTTTTTTTTTTTTTCTAAGTTTTATCTTTGTAACACAGTTCTTGTGTGTGTGTGTGTGTGTGTGTGTGTGTGTGTGTGTGTGTGTGTGTGTGTTTTGTTGTTGTTTTAGTTTTTTCTTTTTTTTCAACTGTGTGTGTTTATACCATGGTGATATGACACTCATCCCATTACTGTACCTCTGCTTGGCTTAATCTGGTGAAATATGAGAGCTAGTGTCATTAAATTAAATTAGCAGTGTGTGACTGGAACAGGAATATAGCTGGAAATTTTGCAATAATTTGGTATTACCATGGTAGTTTTTTTCTTTATTACACTGCTGTGTTGTTATGTTCAGTATTCTGATCCTGTGGTAAGAAGTGAACAAATGTAGCATAATGAGTCACTTGGGACTATTTTATTATACTGTGCTGCTTGCATGGTGTGGGGGTGGTGAAGTGCTGCACAGACGTCCTGATCTACAAACCATTATTTACATTTTACCAATGAATTTTAACAATGAAAATAACAAAGTCATGTTAAACATTGTGAAAAGCTATTTTTTACAAGACCCCTTAATATTTAACCTCTAAATGTACCGGCTGCTTAAAACAGTACTGTATTACTGACCTAATATATCATCCTGTTCACTGAGAACAGAATGACCTTTGCTGCTGTTTGCCATCATTTTAATGAATTCAAATACCCCTTGTTATTCTAGTATTATAATAAATGGGGAAAGCATTGACAAGCAGGCAAATTATGCCATTAGCACTTTTGTGTAATATATGTCAATTAATCATGTCAAGTGGATGCACAAGCAGCCTTCTGGATAGCATTTAATTCTGAAAATGCAGAGCTCCTGTGAAAAGTGGATCGAGAGAGGCATGTATAGCGATGCTATTCTGAGCATGGGATTTGCGGATTGGCTGATAGGATTAGAAGATGCTTTAATGTTATCAAGATGGTAAATTAAAACATTTCACTTTGCTAATGCCTATTAATGTCAAAAGATATAGCTTAAGCTTGTGCACTATTTGGTAATGAAGATTCATGGATGGGTTATTTCAATTGAGAACATTTTGACTTATTCCTTAATAATATTATTTTAGTAAATCATTCATTAAAACATCTCAAATTAAGCTTCTAGGAATTTTTTAAAAGGTTAAAGAAGGATTTGGGATTTAATTACCTTCATTATATTCATTATGTCTTTGGTTATGCAGTGGCATATGCTAGATGACATAATATGTACAGTGTGTGTGTGAAAATCTTGTTTGTGAAATTGTCACATTTTATTCTGTTTAATTGTATTGGGTATTGTACTCTGAGTCATTTCTTTCTGTGATAATATAACTATGAATACAAAGTCATTTATTATTTCATGAGATACATTTAGAGTACATTTAGTCTGATGAACCACATTTATCCTTTTTTTCCATCTGCATCACATGACCACATGCACATTATCCGATGAAAAGGAATTAAATGTAAGAAAATTGTATTATGTCACTACCATCCATTTCATCAAGCTTGTAAATTGATTTTAAATTACTTTAAACTATCATAGCATTTTTATTCAATTTATCATTGTAATTAGCTATGAAGCAAAGAATGGAATTCTAATTTTTAGATAATTAACTAAACTGAAGTGCTTTGGTGGTTAAATATTTCAAATAAATCTAAATCAATAATTTTGGTGTACAGGCTGGTAATTTTCTACGCCACTATAAGCATGTCTCACCCACATCTCCTGCATAGTGACAAATATGGACAGTAATATTCCAAATATCTCTGAGCTGTACATAGGTATAGCTAGAAGATAACAGTGCTTCCTTCTCCATGCTTCCTTCTCCTTTTCCCAGTGTGATTGTAAATAGGATTTGAAATGTTTCTCTCTTAAATTATGACACCCCAGAGACTTTCCCCAGGTTTCCCAGATCATTATTTTTTATTTCCTTTCTCCTGCTGATTCAACCATTTTGTATGCTCACCATTTTGTATCCCTTTAACTGACCTGTATAATTATCAGTTATAAAATGCTCCACAAGATGTCCTGAGATCTAAATATGCTGGCGGCTTGGCTTCATAATTAATGAACACATATTATTATGATTTTATGATTCATTAACTGACATTTGAATTTGGATTGAATTCGAATTTGATTAACACTCTGCCTGATGTAACTGATACATTAAAGGACACAATGTCAGCCTGGTGCAACACATGAGGAAAAAGAAAAAAGTTGGAAATGGATATTCACTGATAAAAAAAAATCTCTCTATACCTGTTTGAAAGATGAAACAGATAACTGATACACTGAAAACAAATCATAATGAAATTATTAAATCTGACAATATATTCAAAGCTAAGAATGTATGTTTGCCGGTGGCTCTGTGTGTGTGTTCATGCAGCTTTGAGACTCTAGCGGCTGCCGATCTGCATTTCAAATGAGTGTGGACTAAGCTTTCAAACCTTTTATGATATTGAACTAAGGAATTATGACTCACAGCCAGTTCAAGTCAAGAGAGAGTGAAGGAATGTGTAAGCTTGGTATAATAGGCAGGATTATATTTACATATAAGGTGTATTACATAAAGATACCTACTTTTGTGTAGGTAATGTCATGGATTTGGCATTGTTAACAGAATGAGCAGTCCAGTATAGGATGTGCTAATGGTACTCGAGAATGTAGTTCATCAGGACCTCAGGTTCAAGGCTATGATTAGCTCTATGTGCTGAAGGCTTAAGTGGCTCTTGATGAATTAATCAGTTATTTTTTCTGTATATATCAGCTATAACCACCTGCCTAATATCCTAATATTTAGCTCTCCCTTTTTGCAACCCAAACATGACCTGTGTGCCCTTTTCATCAATTTGAGTTACAATAACTTATAAATATAAGTGTGCCTTGCCCGGCCATGACCCTGTCATGACCACTGCTTTTCTTTCCTTTGATTATATCCCACAACAGCCACAGATTTGGAGTTCTAGATGTTACAGCATCACACAAAACTGGCTCGACAGAATTTAATGAAACTTTGCCAGTTAAATAAAATAAAGGTTTTGAGTATAAGGGACATTAGGAGCAGTTTTGTGCCAGATTACCTCACAGCAACCATTGCTTTTTAGGGCAATTATAGCACTTTTGCCCTATGGGCGTAGCTATACGCGTCACTCAACAGAGGCAATCAACGCAATAGTTTACCATATATACACAAAGTATGCATAAAACACAGAAATTACCGTAATGCACCTACAAAGGCCTAAATCCTTATGAAACACAAACAAATGCATGCCACAGCAAGGCTTACTCCAAATACAAAAATATGTAACTTTTGTAACTTTTAAAAACTAATTCTTCAAAGATAAATGGACAGATCACTGTATGTTTATTCGTCTTGCAGGAATTGTCTTATATGTTCGGAAACCGTGGTGCTAATTAAAGAATTAATGTGACACGCCACTATGAGATAAAACACGGGTCATTAGAGCAAGCATATTTGCAGCAGTTCGAGGTGAGGGCATTTAAAACTGAGAGTTTTAGCTGCTCAAATCAATGTATGTATAACGGATGTAATAATCTACTTTAAACAGGAAGTGTATTTGTCTGATGATGAAAGAATTCCAACTTAGCATAAACAAGGCATAAGATAATCAACCTTACAAAATGTAATTTCTATGTAGTAATAAGTTAGACAGAGAGTTCTGCTGTACAGAAAGACATGGGCTTCAACCTGAAATAATAATATCACTGATTACATTAAAGCTGATGTGCTTATTTTAAGTTTTATCATTTTAACTATTTCTAAAAACTCTGTAAGCATTAACGACAGGACTAATGCTAGTGTAGAGAGAGAGAGAGAGAGAGAGAGAGAGAGAGTCCATATGTTTTTAAACAATTATTTAGCATTGCAGACCACCACATTGAAGATGTGAGTAAAGTCAAGATTTTGAGCTTCAATTCAACTGTTTTGACAAAAATGTGGCATTACCCATTCAAAAATTACTGCTATTTTCATACAAACCCATGGGGTTCATAAATCTTGGAACAAATGGCTGACAAGCTGTTGCATTGCCAGGTGTGGCCTGTTCCCTTGTTACTCCGCAACTAAGCAAATTAAAGGCCTGGAGGTGGTTCTGAGTGTTACATTTGCATTTGATGGCTGTTCACTCAACCTCTCAACATGAGATCCAAAGAGGTGTCCATGCAAGTGAAGGAGGCCCGGATTAGGCTGAAAAGCAAAACACACTCTTTAGAGATTCCAAAAAAATTGGAAGTGGCTGATACCACAGTTTGGAACATTCTTAAAAAGATGGAATTAATTGGCATGCTCAGCAATAGCAAATGCCTGAAAGACCACAGAAGAAATCTAAAGTGAATGAGCGCAGAATTTCGTCAAGGGTGAAAAAGAACCCTTTCACAACATCTGGTCTTTAAGAACCAAGAGCCAGTTTCATCATGGTGCTTGATGGGTTTTGCAAATGCACCTGACAATAATGTTCTCACAGGAACTAATCCAGTAAAGATGACCTTTGTGTTGTATTAAAATTAAACTTTCCTGTTGTTGTTATGTAGTTAATTACATAATTTTATATGTTATTTCATAGTTTCAAAATCTACAGTTTTGCTATAGAATATAAAAGAAATAATTCAACAAAAACACTGATTTAAAACATGTGTCCAAACTATACAGTATTAACTGTATATAAACAGGCAACACACTGCCTTACGCTGGTTAAAAACATATCTATTACAACCCAAAATGAAGACATGGGTTTTATAGCCTATATTTCTAGCTCTCTGCTACAGATTGGCCAAGATACAATGTAGAAAGACAGGCAGATTTAAAAAAAAAAAAAAAAAAAAAAAAAAAGGGTCTAGTTCATATCAAGCAATACCATCTGAACCTGATTCAGCCTGACAGAGACAAAAGGCTAGAAGTGGGATTCCGGTCATTTCATTTCTCCCACTTGAAACAAATGTGTTTTGCTTTTCTGTCATATGCTTCTGTCTCATACCTTTTTTTGGCAGAATGCACCTTTATAAAGCAGCTCCGACTGCACCTGCCCCCCTAAAGCTGACAGATCCATTTATTTTTCATGTAGTGACTCTGTGAAAAGGATGATAGTTGGTCTTTTTATACAGAGCAGCCATTATAAAACTTATATATCAAGCGTGCATAGTTATAATCCTTCTTGTTATTCTTTCGATTATTTTGGGGGCGACAGCCTCGAATCTGTTTTGACATATTTCGTCACATATGTTCTTTATTCCATACTTTAGAGTGTGTGATCAATATTCGGTTCAGTGTGTTTGTCACGTGTTGACCATCTGTTATAGTGCTAAACTGGTGGCTGCGTAGCGGTGCATTCACTTGATGGGCATCGCATATTCATGTGCATTCCATGCCACTGTTAATACCAGAAACATGTTAGTCACAGGGAGCCCATATACTGTACAGTTAAATCCCCAGTGTTGATGAGTTTGAGAGTTAATTAAGTCCAACCAGACGTCTATAAAAACTGAACCATGATAATTCAGCGCTCTGGGTGTTAATTCAACACTGGGGATTTTCCTGTGTATGAGTTCGCTCATTTATGTTTCAGAGGTGTGCATATTTAGACACCTACATGTGCAAATATATGCACACATTTAGCACCAGATTTCATTAGCCTCCACATAGGATTCACATTTCCTCATGCTAAGCCTCCCTCTCATATTCCCTGTTCAGTAGCAGGGCAGAACACTTCAAATGGCATGGAATATTCAATTAGCTCTGCTTGTGCTGATAGCGTTATCATGGCTGACTCTCAGCTTGGGCCATTTGCATGTCTTTTTAACAGTGGGGTTCAGAAGTTTCCTTCAGGGAATAGATATAGTAGAGAACCTTAAGCTGGTCCTTCCACCATCTTCAGCATCAGGCATCTAGCAACACTTCATAAGGATGCCTTTAAATGCTTAGACAACTTTTAGTGAAGCACCAGACTCCAAAGAACTTGCTTCTATATAGACAGGCGGGATCGAAGTTAAACATAGTTTATGTAGTACCTACTGTACAGTATATATTCATGCTTGCTTTGAAACTTTAACTTCCAAAAGAAGTTGATTTACCATTATCCTTGGGTTGAGTTGAGACTTTAAGAGAATATAGAATGGAAATAGTCCTAGTAATAAGGCATATAAACATAATAATAAAAATAAAATAAAATAAAAATAAATATGAACTGGGATTTGATGAATAGCAGGTCAAATGTCCATACTGAGATTTTACTAAACTGAGGAACTGAAAATATAACAACAATATGAAAGTGAGGAAGAATAAAGAGATTTATAAAGGGGTTTTTTTTCTGCGTGTCTGATCTATGGTTAAGCCAAAGGAACATGTTTGCATGTTCTGAGTGAGTAAAAAAACACAAAGATGCAGACAAAGGTCAAGCCCTGAGGGGAAGCTCAAAAGAGAATAAGTGTAAATATGTGTGTGTGTGTGTGTGTGTGTGTGTGTGTGTGTGTGTGTGCACTCAGAGGAAACAGTAGTGAGCAGGTACAAACCCTGTGAAGTGTTACCATGCCAACCACGCAGGGTAGAGTATTTGAAATGTGTTTATTTTGTAATCTTCAAAATAGATGGCGAGCGGAAAAATGTTCAAGAAAGGCGTATGTCTAGAAGTCTAAATCAGGACTACAAAGGGTTCTGCATCACTCAGCTTCTAAGTCTGGTTTCCAGGATTTTTTTAGATTTCTTTAGTATATTCTGAAAGCTTCGACCAGAAAGGATCTTGTCTGATTCAGGAAAATAACACAGGTGAATTTACGTTGAAACAGTTTTCGTTTGAAAATATCGTAGTGTTCCTGACAGTTACAGCGCATTAAATGTTAATCTGGTTGGTTAACATAGGTTACGACAGTAGTAGGTTATTAAGAAAAAGGTCATACCCTAAAGGGAAATGAATCATTACTAATTAATATGTGGTCCTAGTGCACTTTTTTCATTCATATTGTACCCAGCCTTTGAAAAATCTTATCAAAGAAATAGTGGATGGAAAATGTAAAGCACCTAGTTTTGCAAATGATTACAATGTGAAAAAAACCTCAAGTGTCTCCATTCCTGCTTTGAGGTAACATTATAGATGTTTTCATTACAAACTAACTGCCTGTGGTCTGTGTGTGTGCAAAGTTTTCATGTTCTCCCCGTGCTCCTCAGGTACTCCGGTTTTCTCCTACAGCCCAAAGACATGCAGATTAGGTGCATTGGTGTTCCCAAAAATGTATATGTGTGTGCCCTGCAATGGATTGGCATCCTGTCCAGTGTGTACCCTGCCTCGTGCCCTTAGTCTCCTGGGATTGGCTCTAGGCCCACAGTGACCCTGTACACAGGATAAGCGGTATAGATGATGAATAAATAAATAAATAAATGAATGAACTTCCAAACTATTGCAAATATCAAAGTCAAAGTGGCTTTCATTATCAAAATATCATATATAAAATATAATTATAAAAAAGGTGCTGATATAATGTAATTTAAATGATTTCCTGTGCATGGGTTTTATCTAAGTTCTCTGGTTTCCACATGCTTTCCAAATGCATACATCTACTGTAGCTGGATTGGGTGTATTAAACTGTTTTACATGTATACAGTATGAGCATTAGGATAGAGTAGAATAATGCAGAATCTGAGGATTCTGCATTATTCTACTCTATCCTAATTGAATCAATGCCTTTTCCTAACCATGTTGTGGTGGAAAATAACGCAGTTTGGCCAATAATTGTGAGAAGGACAGTAGTTGGATTTAAAGTGGCTTTGCTGGCTTTTATTTCATTGGTGCTAATGTTGGTGGACAGAAAGGTTGCGAGAACCATTAGAGTGTTTGCGAGAGTGCTATAATTGTCTTAATTTTTTTAGACAAGTCAGCACAATTTGTTAACAAGTCAACCAATAATAATATAAATATCGACTAAGAATAAAGAAGCTAGTCCAGTAGTAATAAGGAGCATGTTTGTTATTATGCATGAAATGCGTATTGGTCCAAAGTGCATTCACACTTTACAATCACAATAATAAGATGTGTTTTTTCTGGGCTAGCATTAAGTGTGAAAAAACATTAAAAAAATATCTTTAAACAAGCAAACAAAGAAAAATATAATTAAATCCCAACTGCTATTAACTATGATGATTACAGTGGTAAACATTACAATATTCCAGTTGATATAATGTGACTAGTCTCCTTTTTCAAGTTTCGTACCTTATTGTAACTACTAATCTACTCAACTATAAATCATGATATGTGCATGACAACATGGAATAAAAGCATGCAATTTATGCAAATTGTATATTGCTTGAAATCTGTCAGCTTTGCCTGAGGCAATTTATGCACTCATGCCAATCACACTAAAAACACTGGAGATGTAATTTTTAACGTCCAAAGTTGTCCCTGCCCTAGAAGTCCCGGAGCACAAGAACTAGAATTTAATTCTATAAATATTATTTATAATTACTTTTTGAGTATTTTATTAATAAGCATTAATAAGTAAATATGTATATAGTATTTTGTGTGTTGTATTTGTATGCCGCCTGTTAAATACACTTTTATACACTGGCATTACACTTGTCCATACACGTTTCATATACTGCATCAATAATTTAATAAATCAAACTGAAGGGTTTTTTGTTTGTTTCTTTGTAGCCAGGGGTTTGAACAGTAAAACAGCCACACATTTTTTTGGTATTATTACACCTGACTTGATAATCACTCTTAATTATCGCTGGTTTATTTAGCCCATCGTTGTACACATAGATAAGCAAGAGGATGAGCAACAGAATAAGCAAGAGAAGTTATGTTAGTGAAAATGCTGTAAATGAATTAATTAATGGGTTATGCACATGGGACTAAATATACATTGAAATACTAAAAAACAAAAATTCCACTTAAACAAATTTTTACAGATAAAAAAAACAAGTTCACAGACCACTCTTTAATTATGCCATGGTAGTCCACAAGGGATGCACAAACCCTGAGGTGAGAATCACAGCTATAGTCAATTAATGCAAAGTGCTTTAGTACTGAATGTGCATGGAATTTTAATTCAAATTCATACACAATTCATATCACAAAGGCCAAATTGTTTATTTAAGCATTTAACCTTTCCATATAAAAGGGCAGAAGGACAAAAGAAACGTGTACAGCTGTGGCCGAAAGTTTTGAGAATGACAAATATTAATTTTCATAAAGTCTGCTGCTTCAGTGATTATATATATTTTTGTCAGATGTTATTATGGTATACTAAAGCATAATTACAAGCATTTTATAAGTGTCAAATGCTTGTATTAACAATTACATTCAATATTTGCAAAGTCAATATTTGCAGTGTTGACCCTTCTTTTTCAAGAACTCTGCAATTTGCCCTGGCATGCTGTCAATCAACTTCTGGGCCACATCCTGACAGATGGCAGCCCATTCTTGCATAATCAATGCTTGGAGTTTGTCAGAATTTGTTTGTCCAACCCCCTCTTAAGGATTGCCCACAAGTTTAACAAGTTCCAACAAGATTATGGAATAAGGGTCCAAAGAGTTTCCTGCCCATGGACCCAAATTTTTTATGTTTTGTTCCCCGAGTCACTTAGTTATTACTTTTGCCTTATGGCAAGGTGCTCCATTATGCTGGAAAAGGCCTTGTTTGTCATCAAACTGTTCTTGGACGGTTGAGAGAAGTTGCTCTTTGTGGGTGTTTTAGTACCATTATTTATTCTTGGCTGTGTTCTTAGGCAAAATTGTGAGCTTGATAGTGAGCCCACTCCCATGGCAACCCCAGACATAAATGGTTTATGCAGGTTGCTTTAATGTGGTCATGACATGGGACAAAGTAGCTTGGGGAACAAAACATCAAAAATTGGTATCTAGAAAACTCCCCACAATAAGGGGAGTACACCATAGTAATGCCTGACAAAAAGACAAAAAAAAACACTAAAGCAGCATACTTTAAAATTTTGAAAATTAATATTTGTCTCTTTCTTAAAACTTTTGGCCATGGCTACAGCTTTGTTGAAAGTGAAGCACTGTATATAAATTACTTAGAAAATGCCAAATGTACATTTCTTTTTATAAAATTCCTCTGCAAGCGATCACATTTGAACTCACATTAAATAGAAGTCTGGACACATGTGCCACTATTTAAAGTGCCCAAATAAACTGGCTTTATTTCTAGTAGGCTTTTTATGGCATTTTCTTAGTCGCATCCTACAGCACAAATATTGAGCTTCCAAAGCATCAGAGGGATCTCATTGTTTAAAGGTATTAGTCAGCAGCAGGCTACAAAAGAATTTCTAATGCATTAGATATACTGTACCATGAAGCACAGTGAAAACATCATCAAGTGAAGAAAATACAGGAACAACAGTGACACTACTAAGAACTCCAAAATTTATGAAAAGACGAGAATAAAACTGGTTAGGGGCTGCCAAGAGGCCTACAGCAACATTAAAAGAGCTGCAGGAATTTCTGGCAAGTCCTGGCTGTGTAGTACATATGATAACAATCTCTTGCATTCTTCATTTGTCTGGGCTATGGGGTAGTGTGAAGAAAAACATCCAAGCTAAATTTTGCAAAAACACATTTGAAGTCTCTCAAAAGCATGTGGGAAAATATGTTATGGTCTGATGAAACTAAGTTGAAATTTTAGCCATAATTCCAAAAAGGTAAGTTTGGCACAAAGGCAATACTGCACACCAAAAGAACACCATACCCACAGTGAAGCATGGTGGTGGCAGCATCCTGTTTTGGGGGTGTTTTCCTTGCTGGAAGGGAAGCTGGAACCAGGGTACTGCTGGGCACAAAACCTTCAGGCTTCTGGTAGAAAGCTGAAGATGAAGATAAACTTTATCCTTTAGCATAACAACAACCCAAAGCATACATCCAATTCAATAAAAGAATAGCTTTACCAGAAGAAGATTAAAGGTTTGGAATGGCCCAGCCAGACCTGAGAGTCCAGACCTAAATCCGAGTGAAAATCTGTGGGGTGAACTAAAGAGGGCTGTGCACAGGAGATGCCCATGCAATCTGACAGATTTGGATTTTATTTTATTTTTAAGAGTGGGAAAATATCGCCATGTCAAGATGTTCCATGCTGATAGACTCCCAAAAAGACCTGAGTGCTGTAATAAAATAAAAAGTTGCTTAAATTAAATAGAAGTGTAATTAAACTTATTAGTTTATGCAACCCCATTCACCAAAAAAAAAAAGTGATAAAGTGCTCGCCCTATCATTCGGAGATCGCGAGTTCGATTCCCAGGTGATGCTATAACCTTTCACAGCAGAAGGTCAAAAGAGAGCTGATTGGCCGAGCTCTCACAGAGGGGAGGGGTAAGAGGTACTTAGTGCTCCCACATTAATCACGGCTCTACAGCCAATCACGGGCGTCTGTGAGCTCACGCAAGCGGAAGGAGCGGAAAGCGCTGTCCTCCCAGTGTGTTACGCCGCTCCCAAGGGTGCGTTAGCGAGTGGATCGAAAAGGTGTGGTTGGCTGGCATCACTTGGTTCGGAGGAAACACGGGAAAAACTGGGAGTAAGGAATTGGAATACACCCTGTCCATCACAGGGCACCATGTCCAACCACACATTCACACCCATGGGCAACTTTAGCCAATTTATTATTGCCATGTTTTTGAGTG
The DNA here is from genome assembly GCF_024256425.1 of Clarias gariepinus. NCBI lineage: Eukaryota > Metazoa > Chordata > Actinopteri > Siluriformes > Clariidae > Clarias > Clarias gariepinus. Next base: position 12,069,157 of record NC_071126.1, on the reverse strand, counting down.
ATGGGAGAAACTCATGTCGAAACAATGAAAACATGAGAAACTTCACACAGACAGTAAACTGAGCTTAAAATCAAATCATAAACCCTGGAGCTGGTAAAAGTACCTACTTCATCACCATTCAATAAAGAAGCTGACAGTAATACAGTTGAGATACCTAAGTGAATGCTAACCAAGGATTAATGCTATAAAAATAGTGTGAGCTTCCATAGTGTGAGCAGCCAGTGGGCAACCCTCGTAAGCCATGTCTCTCCTCTAACTCACCTGGCGTGGTCCTGAACAATTATTTTTGCATTGCCCTTTTTTTCTTTATCAGTGAAAGGGTCGGTCTAGTCAGTTACATACACTGTGCTCATTTTTTCAAAGCATTTAGAAATACAAGCTCAAATCACCAAAAGCGTTGAACACTAGTGCCATCTACTGTTAGACTGTAGGGTTTCATTTTTAATAGTTATAAAAGTCTAGAACTAATTACACCTTAAAAAATGTTTCAAAGTTTTCAAAAACTGAATTGCTGCCTGATTGCTTGCAGTGAGAAAGACTTTTAGATATAAACACCACATAAATATTAATCATGATATGCCTTTTCCACGCCTTTCTTCACGCTGTAATTACACAACTGTGGACATGGCGTGTTGTGAGCCAAATCACACAATAAGCTTAATTTAGATTGTTTGCTCAGATTCTTTTTTAATGTTTAAATTTGGATTTTTAAATGCCTGTGACATTACTGTGCCCTATACACTGAACAACAAAAATACCATTCTAGTTAACAGTCCATCATTGCAGTAGAACAATAAAACAATGAGCAAACAGCGCAAACCCTCGTTACATGGACAACGAGGACATGCAAATTTGATGTTATATAGCAAAAATGCTCAATAAAAAGATGCAATGAGTATTCTAATAAAATTAATAAATATGGGGGTAAAATGAGGACTGTATTAAGATAACAGTAGTTGAACACCTGATGAATATGGTGGGGATCAGGCCTATTTGCCTTTGTGGACTTGTGGATGGGTCGTCTATTTGGTTCTTTTTCTAGCCTTCTTTTTCTAATCTGCAATTATAAAACAAGCACAATTGGGAACATTTTCCCAATAATTACCTAATATGGAACTTAACCTAACATACAACATCATAATTCAATAATACTACACAAAACATTTAAATGTAAATTACAACCAATAGTGCATTACTTCCTTACCGTACCTCAGGCTAAGACAAAATGTTTTTAGCTTTAGCTTCCAAAGCGCTCCATCAGGTGGTGCAATATTGAGCCAAACATCCACCTGCTTTTATAGGTTTTAAATAAATAAAAACATAAGCAACTAGTTGTACCTTTAACCAAAGCATGTCAAAATAGTTAAGTATGATGTATGAAGGAGCTATTTGTACCATTTTCCTGTAAAGACCTTTAACTTCCCAGCATTAGACTGAGAAATGAAGGAAAATATTCTGCTTAGCAACCTGACATGATCAAGGCCAAAGTGCTTCACTTTCGTAAGAAATGTAAAGTTAATAACTTACTTTTTAATTTCATTCCACACATTAATTTCCAACTTATTAAAACAAAGACGGGAAATGTACCACACATGTACAAATTTATTTAGGCTCCTTTTTTTTTTTTTTTTTACATTTACTCCCATGGTATGAATCATCATGGAGTCATTTGTAGCTTAACTGCTTTGTGATTGATGCTTAAAGCACTACACATTTATTCCAACTATTGTGTATAGGTTTAGCTTTTCACAATGACTTCACAAGCACCTGCATCACGAGTAGCTCCATTTAAAAGGAGACAACTTGATCATGTTTTTTTGTAAAGGAATATCTTTTAAAATAACTTAATCAATGGCAGATAACCATCAAACGTCTGAACTACAGATGAAAATGAGAATAGTTTGTGTAGATAGAATCAGGCAAAGTATAAATCTAACTGCAAGCAATTTCAACCAGACGAGAAGCAATTGCATCACCTGATTAAGTTATGGCAGCAAACTATTAAAGTTTAGAATAAGCCCTTTAATGAAAAACTAATATAAAACTAAACCGATAGAGCTCGCCTTGGTTTCCCTTACACCTGTATTGGAGCAGGCTATATTATTCACCACATGGCACATTTGCACTACTGATCATATGCTGCATTTTTACATTTTTTTCAGAATGTTTTTACATTTCATGTTCACACAAAATAGGAACATTTTTGTACTTTTGAACATGACTAACACTGCTGCCATCATATAGTATCTAGATGCCATATCTTACCAAATTGCACACTTTGTAGTTTATACATTATATTTTTTATTATTATGACCCAAGCACTATGACATAGTAGCACTAAGAGCTTCCTTGTTCTCCTGGAAATTATTCTTTTATTTTATTTTCTTCCCATAATCATTTTGGAGGTCTTAACATGCACAAAAAGTCATGAAAATCAGCACACAATTTGGAATCTGCGACCGTTAAGAGATCCCAGAGAGGTTCACCTCTGCCAAAACGCAAATTGACAACTTTATCATTGTCACTTGTTCTTTTGGTATTTACCCTTTAAATGTGGCCACTGTGCCAAACTGTCGATAGAGTGCAGGTGCTTGGGCCCTTTCATTGTGGTTTTGCAACTATATTTTTTATTGTAACCAAGTTGTAGATATGTACATTCATATAAAAAAAAATAAATTCTTTCTAGTGCAATTTTTTTCTATTGCAGTAAAATCTTCACATCTTTGTATCCTATCCTCCTATCTTTCTTTTATAGGTCACAAACCATCGTACAAGTCTTTCACTGCATATCATACCATGCATGGTCATATTTGACCAAAAAATTTGTTCAATAAAAAAACAACAAATTTTAACCAGAAAAGTGTGTTTATTTGTAATTCAAGTAACTTCACGGTGGTTTCCTGGTGGGATGTTGTTTCCACATGGCTCGGGTGAAGCTGTCCACACACCTTTAATCCAGCTAAAGGAAGAAAAAAAATTGTTAAAAAATAAACACAGTAAGACCTGCATCCAAGAAAGTGTACATCATGATTTAGTAAAGTTCATCAAAAAATATATACAAATTAGAAGTAAGATTGCTGATTGGTTTAGAAGAATTTAGGGTGATGCATTAGCATTGGAATGGGAAGAGGAGACAAATCAGAAAACTGTCATAACTTTAAGGTTATGTTTTAAAACATGATTACAGCTTGATTTCTAAAACACTAAGTAAGATTAGGGTTTAAAATGGTGTTACAAGTTGCCTAACAATACTTAAGGAGACAAATGAACACTTGCCTTCACGAAGCCGATGTCTTTTGCGTATTGTCTGAAGCACTGACGGCACATGTTGAGCCCGTATTTGCGGATCAGACCATGTCTGTTAGAGCACACACGGCTGCGGAAAGATCAGACAAAAGTTAGTTTAGACTTTTAGGAGCAGATATTAAACACGCTACACCATACCGACCAGAGAGGCAGCTAATGCTAAGCATCAACATCTTAGCTCATGCTAACCGCCTAAACTCAACAAGGTATTCAACTTTAATATAGCTCGCATGATGTACATATTTAAAAAAAAAAAAAAAAAAAAAAAAGCACGTCAAAAACAAAATACGTCAAAGATTTAAAAAACGCTGTGACTGTGTAATTAAATATAACTACCTGTATATAACATTAAACTACTAAGCGTCAGCACGGAGCTCCATGGCGCTCGGTTTACCCAGAGATCCGCCATGTTGGATATGAGCTCCACATCCATGCGGTCTAAACATACAGCACTTATCCCGAAACTAAGTCGCTATCGCCTGCAGAAAATCCTTGCAGCAGTTACTACTACTTTACTACACACGAAACATGAGCACTACTGACCAGGATCGAGATCCCTGTCCGAATTTTCTTGGGTGACTCCAGTAGAGCTGTTGGTGACCCATCTTGTCTCTTTCGCTCGGGATGTCGAAAAGGAAGGAAATAAACTACGCATGCGCGAATAAAACAGTTCTTCTTCTGAGCGATCAACCCGGGTTTCACGATGTAAAACGAGCATGTCTCCCTCTATTGGCCATTTTGGGCTCTTACCACATAAGTTTCTCGTTTTTCTGTTTCATTTTCATTTTAATTTAGTTTCATAAAATATATTTCCTTTATATTAGGCAGCAGATGCATGTCACAAATTTATTAATGTCTCTTTTTTATGATGATTTCGAAATTTCAGCAGACATATTGTTATGCATGAATTATTTCTGTACACCATTAAAAAAATGTACACCATTAAAAGAATCTAAATAACATAAAAATAAATCAGTCAGTTTAATTTCCCTCTTTACTCTGTGTGAGTGGCAGGTAATATCTGCAAATAAAAACATATATACTGTATGTATACAGTACATGAACAGTGAATGCGGAAAAGATTCACAACTCTTCACTTTTTCCACATTTTACAGCCTCAAGTCTTGAATATGATGCTACAAGATGGTTGTTCTTTTGGAAGGCTCTCCTCTCTCCACAAAGAAACACTGGAGCTCTTTCAGAGTGACCATAGGGTTCTTGGTCACATCCCTGACAAGGCCCTTTTCTCCCAGTCGCTCAATTTAGCAAGGCGGCCCATTCTAGGAAAAGTCCTGGTGGTTTCAATCTTCTTCCATTTACGGATGATGAAAGCCACTGTGCTCATTTGGATCTACAATGCTCAGATTTTTTTTTGTACCCTTCCCCAGACTGGTGCCTCAATACACTCCTGTCTCTGAGGTCTACAGACAAATCCTTAGACGTCATGGCTTGGTTCGTTCTCTGACTTGCATTGTTAACTGTGGGACGTTATATAGACAGGTGTGTGCCTTTCCAAATCATGTCCATTCAACTGAATTTACCACAGGTGGACTCCAGTCGTGTTGTAGAAACATCTCAGGGATGATCAGTGGAAACAGGATGCACCTGAGCATGCACACTCATGCATTTTAAGTGTCATGGCAAAAGATGTGAATACTTATGTACATGTGATTTTATTTATTTATTTATTTATTTAATAAAGTGGAAAAGATTTCAAACTCCTTTCACGTTGTCTATATGTTGTTATACTGTATGTTTATAGAATTTTGGGAAATAACAAAATGTGAAAAATGTGAAGTGAATTATTTCCGGCTGCGCTGTGTATATATAAAATGAAATTCATATTTTATATACATAAAATATATATATATATATATATATATATATATATATATATATATATATATATATATATATATATATATATATATATATATGCTTTGTAAAAGTACTCTGCAGTCGCCGCATAGAGTAGGTTATGGGAAAATATCAGGTAAATGAAACTCTATTATTCTCATACTATTTACATTTTAAATCTCTCACAGTGATACAATGTGGTATTCTTGTCTCCAGAAAAGCTGCTTCAAATTTTTCATGAACTAAATCTGTATATTTGTTGCCAGCTTTAAAAACTGCTCCACTAGAAAAACACGTTCTTTAATGTTTTTCGTTGTTTTCTCAGTCCTTGGTGTCTGGAAACAAAACAGTGTCATCCTGAAAACAAAAACAATGTCATCATGATATGCCCAAACGTTTCATTTGGAACTAGAGGTTTATCCGTGCCTCTGCCCATGTACATTCATTGTGGTGATGATAATTTAATGAAGATATATTAATACCTCACAGTATGTAGTTAAAGATGATGATCACACTGCCTAGTCAATGCTGCTCCTCATTCTAATACAGCCATGAGTCTTTTTGGGAAAGATGCAACAAGTTTTTCACACCTGGTTTGGGGGTCCTCATTTTAATAACCAGAGATGCTCAATTGGGTTTAAGTCAGGGCTCAGGACTCTTCAAGAACAATCACAGAGTTGTTGTGAAGCCACTCCTTCATTATTTTAGCTGTGTGCTTAGGGTCATTGTCTTGTTGGAAGGTAAACCTTCGGCCCAGTCTAAAGGTCCTGAGCACTCTGGAAAAGGTTTTCATCCAGGATATCCCTGTACTTGGCCGCATTCATCTTTCCCTCGATTGCAACCAGTCATCCTGTCCCTGCAGCTGAAAAAAAAAAACACAGCATGATGCTCCCACCACCATGCTTCACTGTTGGGACTGTATTGGACAGGTGATGAGCTGTGCCTGGTTTTCTCTACACATACTGCTTAGAATTAAAGCCAAAAGACCAGAGAATCTTATTTCTCAACATCTTGGAGTCTTTCAAGGGTTTTTTTTGTAGCAAACTCCATGCGGGCTTTTATGTTTCTTGCACTGAGGAGAGGCTTCTTTTAGGCCACTCTGCCATGAAGCCCCAGTTCGTGGAGGGCTGCAGTGATGGTTGACTTTCTACAACTTTCTCCCATCTCCCGACTGCATCTCTGGAGATCAGCCAGAGTGATATTTGGGTTCTTCTTTACCTCTCTTACCAACCCTCTTCTTCTCCGAAAGCTCAGTTTGGCCAGACAGCCAGCTTTAGAAAGGGTTCTGGTCATCCGAAACGTCTTTCAATTAAGGATTATGGAGTCCACTGTGGTCTTGTCCACTCTGCTCACAATGCTGTGTAATTTGTCAATATGGGGTGCTGTGTGTACATGAGGTAAAAAAATTACATGCAGGATATCCTATTTCAAATTCAGAGTAATGCTTGAGTATGTGTGCTTCTGTGTCCTTCAGTGGATTGGCACCCCATCCAGGGTGTACCCTGCCAAATGCCCTGAGTCCGCTGGGATAGGCTTCAGGCCTTCCCAACCCTGTACTGCATAAGCGGTATAGAGAATTGTGGCAACATTTTGAGAAAGAACTACAAAAGAACCTTGATGGTCAGGCGTCCACACATTTTCGGTCCACACAGCCATCCTTTTATTTATTTATGCATTTATTTATTTAGTGTCTGAATGTGATTGTTATATAATGTACTGCTTTCTTTTTTAGCATAGAAATATTTTTAAGTTGGAATAATGATGCTCAAAAAACTGAAATGTTTTTGTATTGACTCAATAATTAAGTAATTTAAAAAATCATGGAAAAGTTTGTACTAAAAAAGTCAGACATAGGCTAAAACTTTTGCACAGTTTTGTTCATGTTGTGAAAAAAGCACCTTAAATCTTCTGTGAAAAGTTAAGTTTTACTGAAAACTATGTGAATACTGTTGAACTGATTTTGCATACCATTGCTCTTCACACCTTCTTTACTTCTTTACCCAATTGAAGCAACTGGGCTATTGTGAGCAGGAAAAACAAACCTGTGGGCTGTTGGATCTCCATGGCCTGAAATGAGAAATGACCTTTGAGGATTTTTCCAGAATTTAAATGCGAATCAATATATTCTGCTATTCCATTTATTTAGCCTCAGAGTGGAGACACTCAAATAACAGGGATTTCCATCCATCTTGAACGCCTCTGCATGTCTTTGGACTGTGGGAGAAAACCGGAGTACCCCAAGGAAAAGCCACCAAGCACGGGGAGAACATGCAAACTCCATGAACTCAGACCCCAATGTGGAAATTGAACACGGACCCTGGAGGTGCAGGGCGACAGTGCTAACCACTACACCACAGTGCCGCCGAGTAATCAGTCTGCATTTAGCCAAACTATGAGACTAGGCATTGGTTGACATTGTTTGAGCTCCAGTGTAACTTGATATATACAGTATTTTAGTTAACTAAATCATTGCCTTAGATTTCATCTCCTAATTGTGTTCTAAAATTTGTGGATTTACTCCCAGGTTGTCTTTATTCTCCATCTTTATTAGTGATTTAATTGTTCAAACACACATAATAAACCTGAATTACTGCCAAGTTAAATTCAGCATTTGTAATAATGTAATGGATTTATTGCACCATCACAATATATATATATATTTTATTTCTGAATATACTGTATGACACAGCAAAATGTCATTTAAGATAGCATTTACAGAAGAATAATTCCATATTGAATGTGTGTGAGACGATTTCCTTTTAATTCAGTTCACTCTTTCACGTGATGCCTCACTGCCTGTTTTGCATTTTCTGCCTTTCGTTTTGTGTAATAACGACAAACACACAGACCCAGGGTAAGAGTGAATGTGTGCTCAGTATTTAGGGATGGGAGTCACAGTAACATGGAGGGGGAAAAAATTCACAGCATTCACAGCATTCACACTCCATAAGGTCACACTGAGATTTCCAATTTGTCTGCTGCTTTGCCCTAATAGGGACATGCACTCAAGCTCAACTCACTCCTCCGGGCAACCTAAGATCAAACCTGGAACCCATGAGATGGCCACACTAGCAAATATATCACACCATATTTATCCTCTTGCCACTAAAAGCAACCTTTTTTTTAACAACTAGTTTTGAAAGTAATACATGCTTCATTTATTCTAATTTATTTAGGTGTAATTAGAGTGAAAGCAAAAAGGCAAGAATATTTCATCTCTACACAGATATTCTATCAACTGAAATCACATTTATAGGGTTTCCTAAAATAATACAAATATAACAGAAACCTAGTTATGAACTGTCCTATTTGTTGCTTCTGTTCTACTGAACAGCTTTTTTTTTAGCCACAGTGGATCTCTATCAGCACCTGTTGCAGTTCCCATCTCCACCACTAGACTGCACTAATAACTTACTCACTTGTTTATACCGCTTTATCCTGTATTCAGGGTCGCAGAGGCCTGGAGCCTATCCCAGGCGACTTAGGGCACAAGGTGGGGCATACCCTAGACAGGGTGTCAATCCATTGCAGTGCACACACATACTACAGGGAATTTGGGAATGCCAATTAGCCTAATCTGCAGGTTTTTGGAATGTTGGAGAAACTGGAGTACACCAAGCATGGGGGGAACATGCACACAGAGATGGGATTCGAACCCAGACCCTGGAGGTGCAAGGCAACAGTGCTAACCACTACACCACCGTGCCACTGGAATAATAATTGTAAAATAAATAAATGGTGGAAAATCTATCCATCCATCCATCTATCCAAAGGAGGCCTGAATCGGGTACCACAAACTCACACTCACACACCATACAATAAAAAAAATAAAGAAATGAATTTCAACAACATATTTTTGGACTATGGAAAGAAACCAGAAGCCCCAGACAAAACCCACCAAGCACATCAGGTAAATATTGCCGTCAATATGTGATAACCATGGCATCAATTTATATGAATACTTCTGGTCCGTAGCAGCAGGTCAAGTTCAGCTGACAAAAAAACACACAGAAAACAGTTTTACAGTAAATAGGGGGAAAAAATTCTCCTTAGTTAGATAATTTGTCAGGATCTCTCTCTAGACCTTGGAATTAGGCTAATTTATGAAGCAATTTATGTAAACATAAATGTATAATATTTGGTTTTAGATTTATTTATAAGTTAATTTTAAGCAATATTTCAGTTTATCCTCTCACAAATCTAGTGCAATATAAATAACATAGGGTATATATATATATATATATATATATATATATATATATATATATATATATATATATATATGCTTTTTTTAAATGACACATTATGCAATGCAATACTTTGCAGAATGCTATATGCAAAAGAAAAAAAAATTCTATGTATCCAGTTTACCTTATTGTTGAGATGTTTAATAAAAAAACATATAATTCCAATGACATTTTCCTCTCTTTATTTATTGTACTATTAAGACAATTAACATGTCCTGTGTCCTTTATCACATGAATTTGCTCTACATTTACCGAAAGAAACGCCTCTGCATTAAGTAAACGCTTACTAATCTACAGTGAGCATGTGTCCTGTGACTTTTTCACTGAGCACACAGACAGGCAACCTTTGGACTGACTGAATAGAAAATTAGGGACCTGGTCATTTTACAAAACAAGACATGCAAGTCTAAGCCTGACTGAGTTTGCTTTATTTATATTCCTATTGCACAAGTCAGGGTTACAAATTTTGTTAGAATAAGATTAGCTGAAAAGTCAGAGCATGTCCTTTATAAGCATTATGGTGCCTTAAGAGTATAAATCTTGGACTTTTACATAAAACATAAGCTTAATAAAAGTACAAAGAGAAGCTGAGACTCTTTATAGTACTCAAAACCAAGCTTACTTTTCATGCAAAGGTCAACCATAACATACTAAAAAAAAGTGAGTATAATTCATAGGGTTCTTACTCAATCATACTGATACACTAAAATAGTATGCAACTACTGTACAGCTGTTTATATTGACTAAACTTTATTTGTAAATGAAACAGTGGCAGAGTGGTTAGCACGGCTAACGACGGTTTGAGCTCTGCTCTGTGTTTGCAGTGGTTGCTTGTTCTCCTCGTGCTTGGTGGGATTCCTCTGGGTACTCCAGTTTCTTTCTACAGTCCAAAGGCAGATCAGTCTGGCGTTTCCAAAATGCCCGGAATGTATGAGACAATGTGTACATGCTTGTGTTCTTTGATGGATTGGCACTCCGCCCAGGGTGTACCCTACCTACAAGTGCCTTGCAAAAGTATTTATACCCATAAAACTTTCCACATTTTGTCATGTTAGAACCACAAAATGTATTTTATTGAGATTTTATGTGATTGATCTACACAAAGTGGCACATTGTGAAGTACACTTTGTGCTGGCAATCACATAAAATCTCAATAAAATACATTTCAAGCTGTATGAGTCCCATCTGAGGTAGGCTTTCTGCACCCCTGTACAGGATAGAGGATGAGTGAGTAAACAGTAAAGCCAATGCTAAGCATCAGAAAGCAATAGGAAAGGACTAGAAAAAAATGTCAGCAACAATTGCTGACTTAATAATTTCCTAGTAAGGGTTTTCAAATGTTTCAGGTAAAATTGTTTTAAAAAACTATTTACGTGTTTTTCATGTAATTGTAGACTACTGATTTATACATATCGCATCCATTATTTAAAAATACCACATCCATAATTCCAGTTTATCCTGGATCATTTGTTTAAAAAATGACAAACACTTTCAAATCTACACTTTTTGTGTCTCCAAAAGCGTGCAGAAAATCTGGACATTCTCATAAAAAAGTTTGTTTAGTCTCACTTCCATAACACTAATTAAATTCTGTCTATTTTCAAGATGTACATACATGGTTATATAATTTTAATTTATATAAGTTAAGCAAATTAGTTGAGTGATATTGAGTTTGTCTATCCGCTAAGGCTTTTTGTTTACCTATATGAGTCCAAATGTGTGTGGTGACTCAGCATATTTGATCAAGATCAAAGAGGAGTTAATCTTTTGGCTAAAGTTGTGTGCAAGTTTTTGTACACATCCAAACCAGAGTAATGTTGTCTGGTGGACAAGTTTCAGAACGGGTGACTTTTTTTGTAATCACTTAAGTATGTTGATCACCCATAAAGTGCAAAGATCATCCCTGGCATGGTTCATTTGCATTTAGTGACACCTACAAAACTCCATAAAAGGTCAAGCATACAGAGTGCTGGGAACAGATCATGAATATGAATTATGAAAGTAAGGCAAAAAAGGTGAAAATTATTTTGTCTCATGTCTATGCCAATAATGCATTACATGTTGTAACAGCAACTGAAAAGGTTGAAATGTAGAGACAAATTACAGACAAGGTGAATTAAGTGTGATTTAAATGAAAAAAGAACAATGAAAACATGAAAAGAGCAGCAAAACCAAGCACATGGGATTTTTGTATTTTTTTTTACTGTCTCAGAAAGTGTTGCGGAAAAGTGTGTGAAAAGTGTTGCATAGTGTAAAAATATGGATTTTACATTTATTTCACTTGTATAACACTTTTATAATTGACATAATCATAAATTCAATCAATTTCAGACATAAATTTTAAATACAAGTCAAACAAGGCGTTCAAGTAAAACCGGAACTTTAATTGTTGTAAAACCAATTCATATTTACAGACGATTTCAAGCACAGTGTGGTGGTGAGACTCTTAGCTGCAGTAAAACATTTAAATGGTGCAAACGTTTTAAGAAGGTCATACTACTGTATGTGCGTCAGCCAATCTCGTCTGAAGTGGCTCAGGGCCCAATGCAGTCGCTCCCTTGAACATTCAAAAAATAGAACACCTGATCCTTGAAAATTGCACACAATCATTCATGAATACCACTTGTACATTACAGGAACCTGGCTGGGAGTTATTGTCACATCTGCCATACAGTCCTGACCTTCAAGCCATTTCCACATTTTTCTTCCAGTAAAGGAGTTCCGGGTAGACCGGCAATTTAGACATGAAGCAGTTTAAACGTGGCTCCGGTGTTCTAAGAAATCTTTCTACCATGATGGTATATAAGCACTCTCTTAAGTTTGTTCTGTTATTCTCCACATCAAAAGTTCCGGTTTGACTTGTATGCCCCTCATACATACATTATCTCTGACGAGCAAGTCTAAGATAATAGTGGCAAGAAAAAACAGCATTCAACATATCATAGATGTTTCATTTCTTATTTTCCAAATAACCTGTTGTGGGTAAATTACTTACTGTGGTTAGTGACATGAATTAACAATAAATGCTGCTTTGTCAATTCGATTATTTGTCACATTCAGGATTTTTTTTCCCTGCATTGGTCACATTTTATTATTATTTTTTTTTTTCACATATCCCGGTTGGGAAGCTGGGGTCAAAGCGCAGAGGCAGCCATGATACGGCACACCTGGAGCAGATAGGGTTAAGGGCCTTGCTCAAGAGCTCAAAAGTGGCAACGTGGCATTGCTGAGGCTTAATCAATAACCCTTAACCATTTATAACCTGGTAGTAAGAGGGGCAAATGTATCTTATAAAAGCAACTGAACACTTTATTTGCTTCTCCTGCAACACTTTGTTGGTAATTACCTAAAACACTCTTTGCTTGGAGTAAAGCTGGTTTTCAAACAAACGTGGGGAAACATGCAGTATACAGTACCGGACTGGTTAGTCCTGTTTTTCCTAGAAAAAGCCAAAAATGATGATTAAACGTGCAAAGGCAACATTCTCCTCTAGGGTGTGTTTAGGAAGGTTAAGAACAGATGCAACATCATGAAACACTCAGGATTTTACGGGTAATTATTATAGCATGGTTACTGAACATAACAATGTTGGTTGACAGATATATCATCATGCTATATTTTATGTGTTATGTGACCTCCGCTTGAATATATATAATCTCCTGTGTAAAATTATAATTGTGTAATTGCTGACTGTACCTCATCACCCACACCATGCTGGCCACTGACCACCCTAGGACCATTGTGCAGATATCATTTTTGGAAGGATGTCACTGCTTTTGTAAAAGTTTTTCACCAAGGGATAGTGTTAGATTAATTATCCAAATTGTTGATTAAAGCTTCTTCTCTCTCTATTAATTCATGACCCTGGGTCAGCTGAGATGAGAGACAACTGTGCACGCCTCTGACCCCAAAGTTCACATTCCTCATTGTGAGACAGAGATTTGCCCAGTGAGAAAAGGAAACTCAGATACAGGATCAAAAGGACAAAAATCTTAATTCAATAGAGGTAAATTCAAAGAATATAAACTGATCTTATTACACAAAGCATTGATTTGTATAACACTGTTTTGTTACTAGGCTAAGACAGATTATTACATATAATGGAAAAAGGCATACAATGTGGAACAAAGAACACCCCCATATATAGACTTGCTTCAGAAAATAGTGAAGGAACAGGCTTGTTTTCCATGGAATATCATATTTGTGAAGGTCAGGCATGGTACAAAGTGTTCTAACAATAAAAATACAAGCATATGCCAGCAATATGCCATAAAAATGCCAGCATAACAGACAGGGATTAAAATATCAATAGCAAATATTCTTATATTCTTAATTTCCATTTGATCATTTACTGTTTTTTTCTTATTTACCCATAAAACAGAAGCAGCACTAGGGCACAGCAAGTAGGGATATTCCTAACAGCTCCTGGTTCCCCAGGGCTTGAGTGATTGTTTATGTGGATTTCTCTTATGTCAGGCTTTCACCGTTTTCTCTGATTTACCATGACTGATCACTATTGGCAAAAAATTAGTGTCATGAAAGAACACAGGTTATCGATGGGAATGACTGTTTATAGCCGCTTTAATAGAAGTACTATAACATACAAATAATTTTAATGGTGTTTGACAGCATTAAATGTAACAAGAAATGACAAAAAAAACATAACTTGAATAAAAAAATCACTGATCACTGACACACAGTGGTCAGTGTGGTAGCAGAACAGAAAAAAAAACATTGTTTTCATTGATTTTGTGAAATTATGTGAACCCCCACAATAGTGCTTTCTGATTACCTCCATTTTAATACTTCTTATGGCCCGTGTCCAGACAAATATACATACAAATAGCTTGTGGCTGCTGGAACCCTTTTCTCCAATCGGAAAATGCAAATATGTTTCCTATCATCTCTATATGACTTACATGTTAATGACTGGTTCTTTTGATGTGCAGGACACATGTGATACAGGGCCCCAGGCCAAAAGCTTAAATATGCCCTCTTTGCTGATAATAAACAAAGAATGTCAGACACATCATGTACTGTAGTCCTTGTTAGTGTTATGAACACCAGTATGATTGTAGAGAAAAAAATATATATTATTTTCTTAATTTTTAAAATCATAAAAAAAAATTGATGATGCATTCTGTATCATAAATTTTTTTGGCATGTGGTGGACACAATAAGCAATAATTCTTACTCACTGTTTATCTATACCACCTTATTCTGTATAACCATGGGGCCAGAAGCCTATCCCATGGGACTTAGGGCACGAGGCAGGGTACACCCTGGACGAGGTGCCAATCCATCACAGAGCACACACTCATTCACACACTACAGGCAATTTGGAAACACCTCTTAGCCTAATCTGCAGGTCTTTGGACTGTGGGAGAAAACCAGAGTACACGAAGGAAACCCACCAAGCACGGAGAAACTCCATGCACACAGACCGTAAGGTAAGAATCAAACCTGGACCCTGGAGTCAATAAGTGCTAACCACTAAGCCACTCTGCCGCTTAAATTTGCACTCTTCTAAAACCTAACAGTTACATCGTACAACATTATTGTTGATTGTTTGCCTATGATATAATGCCACAACTCCAAAAATTAGGGACAGTAGAAGGTAGAAGAATAGGTCTTTTGGAATAGGTAGTTACTGACAGGGAAGGAAGCATTTAATGTTATTTTTAAGAAAAACTAGACTGGAAAATTGGCTTTAAATGACAGGAAAAATGAGTAAAGAGATATCTAGAGCTTTTCTAACTAGAAGCTTCAACAAGAAGAAGTGTGTGAAAGTATTTGATAAAGCAGACGAAGAGTTCAAGACACAGAACAAGCCAAGGCAAGTTTAGGGAAGAAAGCATTACATGTTTTAAGGTAGTCTGATCTGGAAATTGGAAAGATGAGGGAAAATGAGATTAAGTATCTCACTCACTGCTTAATCCTGTATACAGGGTCATGGGGGGTCTGGAGCCTATTCCAGAACACTTAGGGCATGAGGCAGGGTACTGGGTGGGTGTAACAATACATCAGAGGGCACACACATACAAACAATCACACACGTATTCACACACTAGAGACAATTTGGGAACGCCATTTAGCCTAATCTGCATGTCTTTGGACTGTGGGAGGAAACCGTAGCACCCTTAGGAACCCCACCAAGCATGGGGAAAACAATCAAACTCCATGCACACAGAGACGGGAATCGAACCTGGCCGGGAATCAAACCCGGACCCTGGAGGTGCAAGGCGACAGTGCTAACCACTAAGGATTTATCTATCTATCTATCTAATCTATCTAACCCTGCTTTATAATGCTTTATTCCTTACTTGCACGGACAAGTGAGTTTTAAAATCCCAGCTGCATCTGTGTAGCACTACAGCACCCACTACCCCAGTAAGTGTCAGTCTTACTGCTGTAAAGAGTTTGATCCAGCACATAATAATCTGTTGAAGCTGACAGATTGTTGAGAAATGTTGACGGGTTCACCTGAATGAAAAGCCGAGTGGGTGTAGCTATGGTAGGTGTACTGATGTGGCTCAAGTGGCCATGGAGTGTAAAATGTGAGCCTGACTCTGACATCATCGCTGTCATAACACGGAAAGCCGCCTCCGGAGGTGTGATGCATTATGGGAAAGAGATAGTCAGCGGGTACGGCTTTACTCAGCTCATGTATGTGATCCAGGGAAACAGTGTTGGTTTTTTTTCCTTCTGAAACTGTAGGAACAGGAAGACGAAAACAGAAATGGACTGAACATTAATGATCTCGCTGCTATGACAGCCGCACTGCACAACCACACCGTCAGCTGTAAGTAGCATTACACACACACACGCGCGAAACAAACCTACGGAGACGATGGATTTAAGTGTGTGTGTCGAAATGCAGAACTGGTTGCGACACATTTGTACTTGTTCTTCCTGCTTCATTGCTTCCTGTCGCTAGCTAACGATAACGTGTCGCTAAACCTGGCGCTGGAAGCGATAGCACATCTGCCAAATAAACTACCTTATGTTATTAGCTCGCTAGTGTATAATAATATCTACAATATCGTTATAGTATCGCTTTTGCTAAAAAAAAAAAAAAAAAAAAGGAAAGCTAAAGCTTGTTAAGGAATTCGTCTTTGTGGTGTAGTAAACAGTAAGATTGGCAGCTGTAGTATTATTTAATGTCGGCTAAATGTTATTCAGGCGGTTAGCCTGCTAGCTCGCTAACTTCCTGGAAAACTCACAGTTTGTGCAGCTGGCC
The DNA here is from genome assembly GCF_024256425.1 of Clarias gariepinus. Classification (NCBI taxonomy): domain Eukaryota; kingdom Metazoa; phylum Chordata; class Actinopteri; order Siluriformes; family Clariidae; genus Clarias; species Clarias gariepinus. The sequence continues at coordinate 12,052,507 of NC_071126.1, read as the reverse complement.
CCTGCTTGAACAATTTTTTTTTTTGTGTGTGTGTGTGTACTCCTTAATCAAACTTACTGTCACGTTTAGATAATCTATCCATGCTGTGTACTTTTAAAGTGTATACTTTTATGATGGCATTTATTTTCTGACATTAACCTACACTAACCTAGTGTACATATGAAGTTGTCAGTGTTTTTGCTCCCATCTGTTGAAATGCCTATGAAAACAAAATTAGTCATGCAGTGCTACAAACCAGTATAACTGTATATGTAGAGGGAGGGAAAAACAATGAATATTTTCGTCTTCATTTTAAAAGAAATGTTTTTGATGATGCATTCTGTACCAGTCACGTTTTCAACCAATTAAACACTCTCTAATACGTTTATATCCCACCTCCTAGGAAAATTTCTTGCTCTATGTACAGTAGAGGTGGTTATGGGTCAGGGTTCCTGTTCTGGCTTTTCTTTGTCTTCGTCTTCCTACATACTGTTGTTCGGGTGACAATAAATGGCTACTGTTCCTGCATTTTTGCAGCCGAAGCATTTTGAACTAGTTCATGGCTATGTGACTTAGGGCTGGTCATGTGCTTCTATCTCAGATTGACTGAGGCAGCAATTCTGACTTGTACAGTATCTGGCTTTTCAGTCAGTAAAAGTGAGCAGTATAATTTTATTTCCCATTCCAGTATATTAGATGCTTCTTTATTTATTATAAGTATTACAAGTGAATGTTTGCATAATAAGATTCAGGATAGTGATGAAAACTGGCAGTGACCTTTAAAGACAACAAAATCAGTCCCACACATTATTTTGTGGGGAAAAAAAAATTATATATATATATATATATATATATATATATATATATATATATATATAGAGAGAGAGAGAGAGAGAGAGAGAGAGAGATCACACACACACACACACACACAGTGGAACCTCAGCATATGGATGCACTCACTTTTAAATTTTCACCTTAAAAATTTTAATTTGCAACAGCATTTGAAGCATTTTGGGCATGAAAATGAATTAACCTAAATATGTCCAAGAATGCCGAGCAAAGTGAGTTTACAAATTCTTTACATTTTCACACACAGAATTAGTGAAGAAATTTCATTGGCTGGAGACTATAAGACCACACAGTGACCTCAGATAAGAGGACCAGTTACGTTGTGTTACTGCCAGTTGTACAGTATGCCCCCCCCCCCCCCCCACACACACACACATATTTGTGTGAAGTATGCGGGACCCTCATGAAAAATGGTCACTGCTTCTTGATGATCTTCTCTAGTTATGGTCTGTCACCGCTGGTGCCATGGTTTGGCATAACCCCAAAACACACTGCATTTCATTGTCAAGGATATTGTCCTCTTTTTGTTAATACTCTCTTCTCTTCCACTTGAAGTTTGTTTGCTATGTTGCTATTGTATGTTTAGATTCAAGAATGAGATGTATTTTGAACACTATTGGCTGCTGGGTATCACTGTTACTCCGTCAGACATGTCTGTAAAGTAAGGTTGCTGCAGAATATCTGCAGTAATATAATTGAATGGAACAGAGTAAGCGGTATCTGTATAAATCACATAGGTGAGGATGTCTTCATTAAAGTTACTGTATATTAAAAATTCCATGTGCACTACATACAGATCATTTTAATTCTAAATATATATTTTTTTGGTCCTTAAATGTAGGCCCTTGACCAACTGTAGATAACACGTGCATAACATGTTTGTAGGCTTCACCTGTGGTAAGAACTCGGTCACTTACCTGAAACCCTCAGAAACGTTGACTATGACTAGTTGTTTTAAATGTGTTAAATCTATTTGTTATTGTACAGAAATTCAAACTAAACCAGAACGTTTTGCTTTGGATTATATTTATGGCTAGTAGGGATCACCTGATACAGTATAATCGTGATACCTAGCAGCTGATTTGATTTGTACTGCTATTCTGTATCATAATATTTTTTTAAAATTATTATCGCAATTCACTTTTAAATTTGTAAAAAAAATAATAATAATTCAATACAAACCACACTGGATTTTTTTATTTAATCTTTTTTTCTTCATATTTAATGGCTATATTTCATTCAGTATATTTCAATTAGTTTATATAAATCTATAATGTATAATCCATGGTGATTGGATTAATGTGCTGCCTTGTTATTAAACTGACACAGTAAATCAGAAATAATGGAAATTTTAATATCTGTTTGTTATTTCTGCTCCACAGATTTTTTGCTGCAACTATCCTGCCTCTAAGCACAATGCCTCATGGAATTTTTCCTTGGCAACTTTGATATCCCATCAATGGTAACATTTCAAGATTAGAGACCTTAGGATAAAAGTTCAGGTTTCTACAAAAAAATAAGAAGGGAAAAAAAGCTTCGCTTATTCATCTGAAGCACATACCATTTTTGGATAACAAACCTACCATTTTGGTTTTTAACAATTTTTTTTTACTGTCCCACTGAGTCAAAGCTTATCATGAGATTCCGAATCTACAAGAGGAAAGTGGTGATCCTGACTCTGGTAGTCGTAATCTGTGGATTTGCTGTTTGGAGTAGTGGGAAACAGAAAAGAGAGAGTCCTGTTTTTCCCAGGGAAGTGGAAGATGTTAAGAAGAGCAGCATAAGTAATCTGGCCCAAGTCACAGCATCTGTAACTCGGAAACCAGTCAATGATACGGTTCCAGAAAAACTAGTTATACCCAAGCCTGTGACGGATAATACCACCCTGGTGTATCGGGGGCTTGTGTTCCAAATCAACTTTGACCAGACCTTGAAGAATGAAGAGCAGTTCAGATCTATACGCAAGAAGGATGACCTAGTAGTAGTAGTTCAGGTTCACAATCGACCAGAGTACCTGAGGCTGCTTGTGGAAAGCTTAAGAAAAGCAAAAGGCATTGAGAATGTCCTACTTATATTTAGCCATGACTTCTGGTCGCCAGAGATCAACAACATTATTTCGTCCATTGACTTCTGCCTTGTCCTTCAGATATTCTTTCCTTTTAGCATCCAACTGTATCCTCAAGAGTTTCCAGGGAATGACCCTAGGGACTGCCCCAGAGACATTTCTAAGAAAGACGCCTTAAAACTTGGCTGCATAAATGCAGAGTACCCTGACTCCTTCGGCCATTACCGCGAGGCCAAATTTTCCCAAACCAAACACCACTGGTGGTGGAAATTACATTTCGTTTGGGACAGGGTCCGTGTGCTTAAGGATCACAGAGGATTGGTGCTTCTTATTGAAGAGGACCACTACTTAGCCCCAGACTTCTACCATCTTCTTAAACAGATGACGTCTCTAAAGAAGGAGCAGTGTACTGACTGTGACATTATTTCATTAGGGAGCTACGGGCACATCGGCTATTCCAGCAAAGCCAACCGAGTGGAGGTAAAGGTCTGGAAATCCACAGAGCACAACATGGGCATGGCCATGGACAGGGAGACGTACCAAAAACTCATCCAGTGTACAGAAGCATTCTGCACCTACGACGACTACAACTGGGACTGGTCTCTGCAGCATTTAACTGTGAACTGTTTGCCAACTTTCTGGAAGGTCATGGTGAGTGAAGCTCCTCGTATCTTCCATGCAGGCGATTGTGGCATGCACCATAGGAAGGCCGCTTGTATGCCCAATGATCAGAAAAGAAAGATAGAAAACATACTTCAGAGCAGCACAAATCAGCTGTTCCCAAAAAAATTGCTCATCACAAAGAGACTGCCTGCGCCGGGGGCTGGTGGAGTAGCCCCTCATGTCAAAAATGGAGGATGGGGGGATATCAGGGACCATGAACTCTGCAAGAGCTATCTTCGTTTACAGTGACCTTTTTTTGTTTTTGTTTGTTTGTTTTTGGTTGTTTGTTGGTTTGATTTTCCTTTTGCATCCTCTAATGAAAGCCTTTACAAATTCTTAATGGACTATTTCTTTATATTGCCTGTTTTGTTGAAATATTCCAAATAAAAAGGGTATATGGGATTAGAGTTTGGTGATTTGTTTAAAGCACAATACCAGAACAGTGGTGCTAGCCTCATCATGTTTAATAAGTATACAACTGTAGTTAGGAGAAAAGCAACAAGCAGTTTAAGTTGAAAACCAATTTGCAACCTTTGCGAATGTCTTTTGCTAGTTTGCTTTTGGACCTGTGCATGTGAAATTGTTCAAGAGCACAATTAGCAGCTAATGCACATGCTACTATGCAGCTGTTGAAATATACCTATTAAGAGTCAGAAATAATTTCAGTAACAGAGGCAAACCTCAAAGTATTTTGTTACCACTTAGGTTTGACTTTGTCTTTGTTAGCATGGCAGCTCATTTTTCCATCAAGACAGCAAATACTTGTGCATAATTCTGGCCTATTTAAATCCTATAGCCTCTTCTTTCAACAAAAAGTCCTTTGAGACACTGTGTCCCATTTCCGTGAGCTACAGTTGAGCCTTGCCACAGTTCCTCATGTCCTCATTGTTCCAGCCAAGTGTGAAAAGAAAGCCAATTATGTTCCATTTAATATGCCGTGCTACAAATACTTACTCTATAGTGTTGATTTTTGGGCCACATTTGTGATTATTTACACAATCTGGACATATCTTCCTACTTAAGACTCAGCATAATAACATTCGGTATTGATTTCTTCTTTTTCTTCCTCCCAACATTTTAAAGCCCAAATGGCTTAATATCAGGTTCATAAGACTGGGTTTAGTGTAAAGTGCAGGACAAGCCACAGTTTGATAAGCACATGTTAACTGTAACTAATTTGCCTGCTGATACTTCCTCTTACTTTAATTTTACAGTAAAGATTTTATTTAATTATAGGTGATGTTATCCATCAGAATTTTATGACCATGTTGTACAATTTGAACAGGAAATTTGCAAGTAATGCTGTAATTGCACATTTAATTTGTGCATATTTTTTTAAAACTTCCAATTCTTTATGCATCTTTCTTAAAAGATTTATTTATTGTGACCTAAAAAATCTAATTTTTATATATTTGTAATGTACAGTACATCCTAAAAGTATTCACAGTGCATCACTTTTTCCACATTTTATTTTAAAATGGATTAAGTTCATTTTTTTTTACACACAATACCCCATAATGACAACATGAAAAAAGTTTACGTTAGATTTTTGCAAATTTATTAAAAAAAAAAAAAAATTGAGAAAGCACATGTACATACTGTAAGTATTCAATAATACTTATATACTTATACTTAAATATTTATAAAATTTTCTGCCGCTTTGAAGGTCCCAATGAGTTAAGGAAGAAGTTTGAAACCACCAGGACTCTTCCTAGAGCTGGCCGCCCATGTAAACTGAGCGATCGGGGGAGAAGGGCCTTGGTCAGGGACGTGACCAAGAACCTGATGGTCACTCTGTCAGAGCTCCAGAGGTCGTCTGTGGAGAGAGGAGCACCTTCCAGAAGGACTATATGGTAGAGTGGCCAAATAGAAGCCACTCCTTAGCAAAAGGCACATGGCACAAAGTCGCCTGAAGGACTCTTAGACCATGAGAAACAAAATTCTCAGGTCTGATGAGACTCTCTGGCCACTCTACCATATAGGCCTGATTGGTGGATTGCTGCAGAGATGGCTGTCCTTCTGGAAGGTTCTCTCTCCACAGAGTACCTCTGGAGCTCTGAGAAATTTGCAAAAATCTCAAGTTAGCGTTCTTCATGTTGTATGTGGGGTGTTGTGTGTAGAATTCTGAGAGGAAAAAATATTTTAATAGATTTTAGAATAAGGCTGTGACATAACAAAATGTGGAAAAAAGTGAAGAATTGTGCTGTGAATACTTTCTGGATGCACTGCATATTTGTTATGCTTTCCAGTAGCAAATACACAAAATACATTTTAAACACACAAAATTCAATTTATTAAATGTTCCCTAAACATATTATGTTTTTAGTTACACTAATAATAGCTTGGACTTTTAAATGCAAGCCATCATTTAAATGCGAAAAAAGATGCTTAACCTGGTAACCCGAGTATGAAAGTAAAAAAAATAACCGAGTATATTAATATCACAGATCATTACGGGTAAGTAAAAAAAAAAAAAGAGAGACACAACACAGTCACTTTGCGCCATTTTAATTCATTTATATGTTTGTGCTTATGAAGTTTGGAGAAGAAATTTGGGTGATAGTTTAATGCAAATATGGTTATGTATTACTTTCATTCATCATAAGTAACTGCTTTAAGTTAGCCTGGGTTAAGGTGGAACCGCAGACTTTAAACCCTGGATAGAGGCTGGAACACACCATTGAAAGAACAGTCATTATAGGAGTAAGATACTGTACATAAGTTTAGGTATAAGGAAATAGTTTATCCATATAAAATCTAGACTGACGGTAGCCACTAGAGCTGTGACTCATGCATAGACTGTCAATTTCTTTAGATTTTTAGGCATTGCCATTTTAAGATCAATTTGATTTAATATCACTAATGTTTGTCAAGCTGTCTCAAGCAGTTATATCACTGATGGTTGTCTTTTAGTGCCCAAAACAACAAAAAAAAAAGTATAGTGAAATGCAGGGTAACTCGTGTTAATGATTGTTGAAATGTCATGTCTCATTCAAATTGAGACATGACATTTCAACAATCTAAATTCAAAAGAAGAAGAAGCAACACTCTTAAAAAAGTAAGTATTTACTTACAGTAGATCACCTTCCCTCCACATTGTTGTGTTTTCTTAGCACACCTGATTTAACTTATCGGCTAATTAACAGCCTTTTCTGAATTAAAGTGAGTATGAATGCATTGAAAACACTAAAAAAACGTGCTGGTTGGAGTTGGCAGGAAAGATATGGTAACTCAAATAACCAATCTTTAAAACAGTAGTGTCCCAAATATTTACACAGACATGCAAGACATATGAGGTAGATGCACTTGTATGCAAAAAATACCCATTGTAATACCAATTAATCGTGCCTAGAGCTGAGAGTTCCAAAAAAAAAATTTTTTTTAGTGTAGATCATTCTAAGGGAAATCTGTCCCAGAGACAAATAGCGAGAAATTCTGAAATACACCTTTATACCATAAAAATAGGATTACTGTAGAATAGTTTAACCAAAGACGTTAAAAGCAGTTTAACGACCTAAAAAGGAGTTAAGAACAATCCACTCATTCTATGCCTAGGCAAGGTGTTGCTTTTAAAGCCTCTAAAGGAAAGTCAACAAAGTATTAACAGTGTACATATTAAAAACCAAACCTTACTTGTCTGATAAATTCTGTTGCACAAGTTTTATCATAAAACAATTGGTGTCTATTTTCTCCTTGCATGTCTGTGTATCTTCCATACCTGTCAGCCAAGAGCAGGACTACGAGGCTTTAGTGGACACAGCCTCACTTGAACTGTATCATTTTATCTGATCTTTTTTTTTTTTTTTTTCTCAATTTTCAACTAATTTCATTTAGAGATGTTTGTTCTCTCACAAACATCAACTATCATTCTGAGTAAGTTTTATAGAAACCTGTGCATGATAATCCCATAGTATGAGCAGTTAATAAACAGAAATACTTATACTGTACTAGCCCAACTTTCACTACCAACCATGCCAAAATCTGCATGATCCTATGCACTGCACTGCTGCCACATAGTTGGCCGATTAGAAAGTTGCATGAGCGAGTGGTTGTACAGGTGGTCCTAATAAAGTTTTCGTTGATTATAGTCATAATAAATAGTATGTGTATTAAATTTATTGGTATATCAAGCAGGGAGAATCTGAGCTCCAGCAATATCTGTTGATTTATTGCCTTTATAGTTATCTTTATATTGTAGTTGTTATGAGAAGTGGCATTAACAAAAATAGGTTAAACGAATATGGAAATACTTACATAAGCAATTACATACAGTACAAGCAATTGTATCTCTGCATGACCAAGCATTTAACATGATTTACATTTACTGATTTGGTAATAAAGTTTTAGATTTGTTAATGCTGCTAAATCTTTAAATATTTTACTACTATTTTGATTATAGTATCAATACTGGCACTATTTTAATAGCAGTCTTTAATTGGTTGGCTTATGCCACATTCCCTTGAAGTAAACAAGAGTTATATAAAGGATTTTGGGAACTTTATCGATGGTTGTTGTAAACGTTGTCACTTGATCAGCCAATTAGCTAATAGCCGAATGGTGTCTAGAAACCGATAAGTCTTAATAGGCAGAGATAGCATCTGTCTCGTAATAATAAAAGTAAGGGAGAAATTGGGAAGCACCGTTTAATGCAAGCGCCACACTGGCTTGTTGGTTAGTACTGTCGCCTTGTTTCTCCAAGGTGAGTTTAAATAATGCCTCCAGTCGGTATGCATAAAGTTTGCATTTTCTCTCCATGCTTGGTGGGTTTCTTCCACTGGATGTTGTAGTTTCTTTTCCCAGTCCGAACAAGCACTGTAGGCTGATTGCCATTTCCAAATTGCCTGTAGTGTATGGCTGGCTATATGTGTTTGTTTGTGTGCTATATTCAAGGCCTGCCATTTTTATAAACCTTAACTTCATGTCAGAGAATAATTAAATGATGCCTAAATATGGGTTAATATGTTGTAATCATTGTGGAGCATTGGTGTAGACACGCAGTTTTGCATCTTTTTCCAGCTTGTGGAGGACGTTAATATACGGAGGTTTTACCTGCGACACACACTGTCCAATTTGCAATTATTTCTTTAAACAAATTATGTAGGATGTCGTTTTGTGTTAGCCCAAAAATTTACAAAGAAAAAAACATTTCAGCTTTTTCTTTGTTTATACTGAAATCTACATCACACAGGTTTTTAAAGTGTACAAAGTTTATAAAATGAGTTGCAATATGACTGTGAATATGAGAAGTGTAGCTCGCTATATAATAAAAAAAGAAAGAATTATGCTGAGCTCCTCTCCCCCTTCTCTGTGCATTTCGCTCTTTCTGCTTTTAAATTTAATCTTCTTTGGTTTTAGACATCTAAAGCGGATTGCATTTTTTAGATTTGTAATGGTTATGTTTGTTACAAATATTATTCATTTTCTTAACATCTATGATGGTATGACATCAGCACGATGACGACATGATTACTATGATCGCTCTGATAATGCTGTTTTAATAGTGCTGATGTCATAAATGTGCGAGGGCCCTCTTGTTCTTCTAAGGATTATGAGTCCCAAGCACTATGACATCGGCCCTCTGTCGTCATGGTGTGTGAAAGGCCCTCTTATTTTTCCCAACATCCGGGGCAATACATTAAAGAGGCAACATTGAGGAGGGATTTTTGATATCTTTACCGGGTCATCTGTTACAATACCTTAAGCTTATAGCAAACAGTGGTTAATAACTTTGTGTAACATCACAGTGGGTGACATCATAGCCTGATGCTTTTTTTGGAGCATCTGGAGCTTTTTGGAGATCTAAACATAAAATTCTAAAATTATTTCATAAAATCGACACACAGGTTTGAATCTGCTGCCATTAGGACGCCTGCGAGTCTCACACAAACACACACATTACACATTCAACACATATACAACACACACTTACCACATACTACATACGTAACACATCCTACACACACGCCACACGTCCTACACACATATACTACACACACACACTACACGTCCTACACAAACGATGACCAGCCCGAACACCTGCGCCATAATGATAACCAAGCCCACATTGAGTGACATCAGCACCTGTGGCTTTTTGAAGGTTTTAACATGCTCCAAAGGCACACAGGTTGTATGTTAAGCACAGCTAGCGATGGTGCAGGGCTGATGGTCAGCCCAAGCACCCGCAACATCACCCACCATAAAGACACAGCGTTGACGATGCCTTAAACTTATGCCACATTCAGTGATATTGGCAGCGATGTCCTTTTAAGAGGTCTTAACATGTGTGGTTGTGTGGTGCGCCCTGGTGGCGATGGTACCAAGCACCATCACAAAAGCCCTTTGTCATCATAGTGTGTCAAGGCCCTCTTGTTCTTCTAAGGATTTTTCTTCCAACATCCAGGGCATTTTGGGGGTCTTAACATGCTCAAAAACTCATGAAAATTGGCAGACAGTTTGGAATCTGCTGCCAATAGGATGCCTAAGAGTCTGGTACCTGGGCGTGGCCTGGCATCTCACACAAGATTTTGCTGTATAGCTCATACACACTTGCATGTGTGCATGCGAAACCCAGGACACATTTAGAGCACATTGAGCTGAAAAACTTTGACATTGCATGTCATGGACTCTACTCCACAGGAAGTCAGTGTTTGTGAGGGCCCTCTTGTTCTTCCAAGGATTATTATTTTATATCACATTTGAGTTACATCAAAGGGTGATGCTTTTTTTTCCAGCATTTGTGGTTTTTTGGAATTCCCCCTATTTAACAATTTTGTCATAATGGTATTGGGATGTCCCTTTAAAGGCATGTGCCCATTGTCATTCTGGTGCACCCGGGTTCCAATGGAACAGGGTGCTTGGGCCCGCTCATCGTTGCTTGCAACTATATTTATTATTGTTATTATTATTTATTGTTGTTGTTGTTGTGGTTTCTTAAACAGGGGAATCTTTCAATAGGGCTTAAATGTAGTGGTTTTTAGCACAGTTTCGTTATCTCCATTTCATGATTATTTATTAATTATTAAATCTTAGTGTCAGTCTGAAACAATATATCATATATTGTATTATTGTAATAATGTATTATTTTTTAAATAACATTGCCATTAAAGATGAGGATTATTATGTTTTAAAACTGGTGTGATTCTACTGTATGTGCCACGTTTCCACCAAATATCAAACACAGCAAACCGGTGTCCTTTTGTCACAGAAAAAAAAAACATGAGATTTATGTTGTATATACAAGTCACCACTGGCCACTGGTTGTCTATGTCTGTCTGTATTTTATGTTAGTTTATGTATGTGTCATGTGCTGTATGTTGTAAAATCTTGACTATACTTATGCTTCTTGTTGTTTAATAAAACACTTTTATATTCTAATAAGAAAACTATGTACCATAGCAATTCTGACAGACCATATTTTTCCTTCAATGCTATCTACAGGGTCACGGAGGCCTGGACACTATTCCAGGCAGGGATACATCTTGGACAGGGTGCCAAGCAGAATTCATGTGGACCTATGAAATGAACCAGGAGTATCCCTTTTCTTGGGAGGTTCAAATATCTACTCTAAATATCCCAGTGATCAATGGACCTAGACTATTTTACTGTTTTGCATGTTGAACTGAGTGTGTTCAGGTAGAGACAATGCTTAACTATACGAAGCAGGGTGCTCCAGGAGCAGAATTAAGAAATTCTGTGTAACCCCAGAATGATATGTGCTTTGAGTTTAACAGTACCAAGAAAGTGCACAAAACCGTTATGTATTTTTTATGCGTACACTAAATCAAATGTGGAGAAAGATGTGCCTGGCATTCAGATATGATTTATGTTCTCTCATTACAAAATCACACAGCTAAGATATACTGTATTTTTAACACTTTGTGAAGGCCTAGAGCTACTTTGCCCTTGACTAGCTATTAGTGTATTAAACAAAAGTCAATTCAATTCTTAATACTAATATTTTACAAAATCAGTATATATAGATGTAAACATTACATGTAGTGTATAAAGGCTCCACTAATTTCCATACAGAATAACACTTTAGGCCTCCCTTAAGATGTATTTGATATTGAGACACATTTCGAATGCAGAAATGAATCCATTTAATACAGATTACATGCATTGCACTTAATATACAGTAACTGTTTCTCATTTTTACTCTTACAGAGTAATACTGCCATCTACTGCCATATAATGAATCCTTAAGCATGTAGTATTTGATGGTCATCTACAGGTATATGAACTATCTAAAAATATAAGGGTTCCCCCAAGTGGACAAACCTTTAATTATTGTTTTTGTGTGAGTTTTTTAATCTCTCCTACATGTGCATGCAAAGGAAACTGACTTACAACACGTACACACTCGTAATGACTAAAGAATGAATTCAAAACTACTGTTTATCGTTGGTAACGTAGAATGCATTTTCCACTGCTTTAGACACTTTATGTATGTTTATCCTTAGTTATTCAATTAGGTTTTTTTTTTTTAAGATAAGCTGTTCTGAAATAATTTTTGCAAGAACAGTATTGTCAAGTGCATTTGCAAAATCCATTAAGCTCTAAGATGAAACTGGCTCTTATGAAGACCATCCTGGGAAAGCAGGACTAAAACCTACCTGCAGAGAAGAAAGAGTTGTCAGCCTCAAAAATCACCAATTAACAGAACCTTAGATTAGAGCCATTATGATGTCTTTACAGAACATAAGAAGCAGACAGCATATATTAATTATTCAAAGGTGATTATTGCATAATTTGGATGCGTTTAGCATTGTTTTACAGTGTGGATCTTCTATACAAATTGATTCCTCTGGGAAAAAAACTATTTTTTAAGAGTGCATGTGGATTCCCCTTTTTCATACAACTTTTTATTCTAATTGGAACTTTTTCATATTCACATAAAGAAAGTCTTAAACTAAACAAGGCCGGTCAGACAAATGCTATGATGCTTGGAGTAGGAGTGGACTAACTACCATCCAAGATTTTTATATTAATGGTAAATATGCCTCCTTTGATTAGATAAGGGACAAATTCCAGCTTCCCAATTCACATTTTTTCCGCTATTTACAAGTTAGGCATTATGTCAGAGATAAAATAAAAACTTTGAAAGTATAACAATCCAACATCCTTTCATCGACGTCTTGGTGCGTCCCCCTGACTCCAGACAAATGGTCTCATCGTTTGTATCCGTTTTCAGCAGTCAAGTTAAAACACCTACTGACCATCTACGAAAGGCGTGGAGTAGCGAGTTGGGCATTGACCTGTCTGAATCCTTGTGGACTGAAATTATGGCCAGAATACATTCTTGTTCCATTAACAGTAGACACCATTTAATTTAGTTTAAAGTCATACACCGTTTTCACTACTCTAAGTCTAAACTGCACAAGATTTATCAATCCGTTTCAGCTCAATGTGACAGGTGTTAAATTTCAGAGGGTACCTTGTCACACACTTTCTGGCATTGTCATAAACTTACAGGATATTGGTCAGACATTTTTTCTTGGTTTTCCAAAGCATATGGCAAAGATATTAGTCCTCATGCTGAACTAGCAATCTTTGGTTGTTCAGAATCAACGCTGCATCTACCTAAAGCCTTACAGAAATCTTTGATGCTTGGTATGAACACCGCCAAGAGGCTAATTTTAACAGACTGGAAATCTCACTCTGCGCCATCTTTTCAAAGGTGGATTTTGGAAATGGTGTCTATTATCCGGATGGAAAAATTAAGGTACACACGATCCAATTCCCTGGATACATTTTTCGATATTTGGAGTCCGTTTCTTTCCTATCTGGAGAATGACAAAGACAGGAATACTGTTCATATTTAACAATTCATAGCCTACTATTGCATGTTGTACATTTATTGTACCCCCTGGCAGCTTAGTTATCTATTTTTTAAGTTTATTTATTTATTTTTAAGTGTATGTGCGTAATCATTTAATTGTTAGTTTTGGTGTGTGTGTGTGTTTTTTTTTTTATTATTATTTCAGGTACTGTGTGTAGTAAATGTGTAGTTATGTTTCAATTTGTTGGTTGTTAATAATGTAAAATTAATAAATATAATTAAAAAAAAAACTAAACAAGGCCATTTGTCCATAAAAATAAACAGTGACATTACTCAGGAAAAAGCAATTAAAATACAGTATATATGTTATTCATTAATTATATTTTACTGTAATATAGTCATTGGAAAATCTTTGTATATTCATGTTAATCTATTGATCAGAATTGTATTAACAGTATGAAAATGTGCCAGATGCATGTACTGTTTCTCATAGTGGCCACTTAATAAACTTTTATTGACTAATACGATTTATATTTTTCTTTTTCTTTTATATGCCATACAATACAAAACATCTGTCCTGTTAGAGTAAATATAATTAATTTACTCTCGTTTTCTCACGTAAGACAACTTGTAGGTTTAAGTCCTCAGAGTTGTTTTCTGCGAATTCTACGGTGCTTCTTTATGATGCTTTAATAGGTGGACCTGCTGACGAGCTTCTTGGAGGAGATTAGATGTATGGAAAACCCCGAAATGTATTATGTACGGGTATGCGTAAATAAAGAGAAGACTACATGCTGTGTCAGTCACTCAGCCGGAAAACCTCAAGATCCCCCACGTCCTTCATCGAGAGTTCCAGAAACATCGAGAGAACATTAGAGAGTGTAGAAGTTCTGAAAGTTTTAGTTTACGAAAGGAAACATGATCGACCAGTCTTCCGGCAGCAGTCTTGCTGCGCATGCGTTAAATGGAAACTTCTCCACGTTCTGGACTGTTCTAGAGGCTCAAGGAATGAACACACATCGGGGTGTGCAGTTTAAAGGAACTAACCATTTGATGTGATTAATTAGTTACCGTTTACATTACATTTCATTACCATGTTTATTCGTGTTAGCTTTTTTATCATTAAGAATTAGGTATTAGCTATCACGTCTTCTTTTTATTTTATTTGTATACCGTGAAATAGAGACAGACCACAAAAAAGATGCAGTTACCATGATATACAAAGCAGTTGAACTGAAGACAAGCAATAAATAAAGAGAACGTATGACATGTAAAAACTAGCAGGAGCTAGTTTTCACCTTGTCTAAGCTTTCTTGACATTAATAATAATAATAATAATAATAAAATGATATAGCATACTCTTAAAGAAGCCACTTTCATGCATCATAGGTTAAGTTGAGAGACCAAAAGTTGATCAGTTTATTTGGTAATGTTTTACTTCGTTGGAAATATTTTTTTTTTATGTATGTGCTAATTAACATGGACTATGTTGGTGCTTTTTGTGTTACAGTAGTACATCATATGTATAAATAAAATTAAATATACAGCACTTATACAGTGCAAAAGTCACGAGCCTACCCTCATTTCTTTATATTTTGCTTCCAAAGTGACAGTGTTTAAAATTTGAATTTGAAATTTTATTTATTTATTTATTTAAAGGACTTTTTGCATTTATTTATTTATTTATTTTTTTTTTTGGGCAAGTTTTGGCTGTCATTTTTTGTTCATGTCTTTTGTTCCCATGTCTTTAATTTAATCTGTATAATTTAATAAAATATGATATTAATAAATAAGGGGTGGCTCGATAAAATAATTTGTAGATACTCGATTGTGCACATCTGTTTAAAATATTTAATAAAACAAATATGTTCAATTGTGTTTTTGTATTGGATCAAAAAAAAAACGTAAGACTCCATCTAGAAATATTTTGTTTTTACTTCGGTTTAAATCCTCATCCGGTGGCCATGTGCCTGCTGGGTCGCGCATGCGCACTTTCTCTCAGTGACTACCGTTTTTTCTCGCGTTTTCTGTGGTGTACGTTTAATCCTTGATTTTGCCTGCAAAATGTACATACCCATTGTATATATTTTTATGTGCAATAGGCGCAGTGATTTTTGCAGTAGTTGAAATGTTTTGAGGTAAAAAAGAAAAAAAAAACAGTCACCGCTCATAGGCAAAAATAATTAAGCAACTATTAGACTACATTCTGTGCAAATCCGTTGTACAGTCTGTGTGTGCCAGCTGATAGCACGGACCCCTCAGGTCCTCAGCGTTCCGCATTGAGATTTCTAACTCTGTTTGAGCTTTAGAGAGAGTTAAAAACTTCTGGAAACGCAGGTATCTAGTTTGCGTAATAAAACATGACCAAGGCGTCCTCTGCCATTAAAGAAGTCGTTCTGCGCATGCGTGAAGAAACTGATTCACTGATCAGGACTGTTCTGGAACCGGAAAGAATAAAAACACACCGGGGTGTGTTTACAATGTTACATTACATGACATTACACTGTATATTTGTGTCACAAAACAGAAAACCCTTAATGTTTTATAAATAATTAGATATTAGCTATCTTTTGTTTATTTTATTTGTATACAATGTCAAAAAATTAATAAATAGAGGCAAACAACTACAGGTATATATAAGCAATAATAAGCAAAATAAACGTGTGATGTGGTTCTTTTTATTTGATGTGTGACTCAGATAAATTAATTAATCATAAATAGCAATTACTTCAATTATAAGTTTATTCACTTATGATTGTATTTATTGTTGTTACACTCTTTCAGCTGCTCCCATCAAGAGGTTGCCACGGTATGGTAGGCACGAAACCTACAGAGCCACCAATGCCCTTTGCTGTACTCATCTTTTGCTGTAGTCATTCTCACACATAAACTAAGCTTGTCATATTACTAAATGACCACAAAACTTCTTCATCCCAATTTAATATCCTATATTTGACTGGTCCAAGGAGCTCCAAACTAAAAAGAGTGGGTCAAACCTTTACATTAGACAGTGATCGCTTTGAACTGAACATCTTTGGTCTAGGCTTTTCAAATGTCAGCAGTAAGCTACAAGTTTACCACTGATGTCACAACATGAGTGACCATGGGAATGAAACGTAAATCAAATTGCTTTCTTTTTATTTTACTGGTACTTCCTTTTCCACTTTAGATCTGTGTGCATGGAGTTTGCATGTCCTTATGCTTGGTTTTCCTGTCTCTGGGTAATCTGGTTTTCTTCAACAGTCCAAAGACATGCAGAGTGGGTTAAATGGTGTTTCCAAATTGACCGTAGTGTGTGAATGTAGGCTCTAGGCTTCAGTAAAGAAAATGAATGAATCAATAAATTAATGAATGATACTACTTTCATCCAACAATGATATTAATAATATTATTACAGTATTTATTTATTCATTTCCATCAAAGCTCCAGCACTTTTCTTGTCTACCATACTGAATGATCATTGTTACCCGAAAAATATTTTGCTGGTCAATGCATAAGATAATTCTCTTATAAATTTAGGGCAAGCCTTGTGAAAACATCAGAATTCTTTATTGTGACAACTAAATCAAGATTAATAACATTTAGCTAATATTGTGGGCAAACTACTTCTGCGAAGCAAACTCTACCCACAGCTGTGACACTGACAGGCCCATGTGCCACTGACTGTCAGGAAGGTGCTTGATATGACTGACAGACACCTCCTGTATCTGCTTGACCCTAAATGGACACATGGTGTATGGGCAGAGACCGCCCTAAACCCATTTGTGCCTTCCCTATCCACCGTAGGGGTATTCCTTCTGGAACTTTCGGGATGGAAGTTTCAAGAAACGTGTCCTAAAAGTATAAAAAGACTGCACCAGGCCTACAGATCCGTAGATAGCACTCAAGAGAGAGCACGCAACTGACAAGACACTAGACGATTCACCACGAGCGGAGTATAACTCCATACACAAGAAGATTTATATATCTGTTCACAAAGAAGACCTTCGAAAAGGTAAGATGCTAAAACTAACTGAAGACCTATACTGGGATTTTAAAGTTACACTAAAAGTTACAGTATGGGTGACAATGGGAATGAAAATTAAATCATTTCAGAAAATTAATAATTTAAAACACTGATACATTTGTTAGGAACAAATTCTTTTGCATATAATTGTATAAATAATGTATTGTCAGTACTTTAAATTGACCTGTCTAATGTAATTTTTAAGATTAAACAAGATCAAATATTATTGATACAATAAATCTTTGCTAAAAAGCTATAATATATTTGGTATTCTTTCAATGCTTTCTGTATTTTGAATGCAATATTGATGCAAGGTTTCTAACTTTAATTATGAAATGAGAAAGGTCAGGCAGCAAGCACATGGCACAGGCCATATGGCAATATGGCTGCCTGGCAGCTGCAGCCAGTAGTTGAAAGTCCACCAACTATAAAATGTGTATAAGCCAGAATAGATGGATTGAATTGCAGCCCCAAGTAATAACTCAACAGAAGTGGTAATTCACATAATTAATAATTTTTATATCCATATAAAGAAACTTTGAACATTTCTCCCCTATTCACAGGTGTAACATGTCAGTTGGTGTCACATTTCTAAAGGAATTATTACAGCAGCTGCCTTACATCTTATTAGCCTCTTTCCTTTCACCCTTTTAGAATCACTAGGAAATAATTTAAGATTAAAATAGCAGTCATTTTTAAATAAAAGAATATAAAAAAGAAAAAGAAAATCATAACAATATTATTATTTATAAGATTATTTACAGATTTTTCATTAGTGTCTATGCCTTTTGATATTATAAATGTGTTATTCTTACGCATATATTAAAATTATAGCATTATCTTTAGAAAAGAGTAATTAAAATAAGGTAAATGTATATTTCAGACTTAAAAATACTGTAAAATAATACCTAAATTACATAAATAATTGATATATTTTTATATTCTTTTTATTATATTTTCCATATATTAACATAGATGCCTGAGAAAGCTGCACAACCCATGATGGAAGAGGAAGTGGAGACTTTTGCCTTTCAGGCAGAAATTGCTCAGCTGATGTCTCTGATCATCAACACTTTCTATTCTAACAAGGAAATATTCCTCAGAGAACTTATCTCTAACTCTTCTGATGTAAGTTAATACTCATATTAAATTTAAGGAGGACAAAAAGGTTAGTAAATGAAACACATGGTTTTCTAAATTTATAATAATTTTGGTTTATGTCATGTTTGCAGGCCTTGGACAAGATCAGATATGAAAGTTTAACAGATCCAAGCAAACTTGATTCCTGCAAGGATTTGAAGATTGACATCATTCCCGACCAGAAGGATCGCACACTGACCATCATCGACACTGGCATTGGCATGACTAAAGCTGATCTCATCAATAACTTAGGAACCATTGCCAAATCTGGAACCAAGGCATTCATGGAGGCTCTGCAGGCGGGAGCTGACATCTCTATGATTGGTCAGTTTGGCGTGGGTTTCTACTCTGCCTACCTGGTAGCTGAGAAAGTCACTGTTATTACCAAACACAACGATGATGAGCAGTATATCTGGGAATCAGCCGCAGGGGGCTCCTTTACAGTGAGGCCTGATAATGGTAAGATTTCTTTACAAATTATCTATCTATGTATATATCTATCTAAAATGGCCACTTATTTTAACTTTTTTTTTATTTACAGGCGCACCACTGGGTCGTGGCACAAAGGTGATTCTTCATCTGAAAGAGGACCAGTCAGAATATACAGAGGAGAAACGTATTAAGGAGGTTGTGAAGAAGCACTCTCAGTTCATCGGCTACCCAATCACTCTGTTTGTAAGTATACTATAAGTATACTATAATTCTCTTTATTTCTTTCCCCCTCTTTAAATTTAACAGGGATTTAATATTGATTTTTCTAATCATCTTACCGTAGATTGAGAAACAGAGAGAAAAAGAAGTTGATCTAGAAGAAGGAGAGCAGGAGGAGGAAGTTCCAGCTGGTGATGACAAGGATAAACCAAATATTGAGGATGTAGGAGCTGATGAGGATGAGGACAGCAAGGATGGCAAAAACAAAAGGAAGAAAAAGATCAAGGAAAAGTACACTGATGCTCAGGAGCTAAACAAGACCAAACCTATCTGGACCCGTAATCCTGATGACATCACCAATGAGGAATATGGAGAGTTCTACAAGAGCCTTACTAATGACTGGGAAGATCACCTTGCAGTCAAGGTTAGTTAATATTAATAAATAAAAAAAATAAAAAAAAATGTATATGCTTAATATATTTGACAGATTTTTATATATAAATATGTACATAGCACTTCTCAGTAGAGGGCCAACTGGAGTTCCGTGCTCTGCTGTTTGTCCCAAGAAGAGCAGCTTTTGACCTCTTTGAGAATAAGAAGAAAAGAAACAACATCAAGCTCTATGTGCGCAGAGTCTTTATTATGGATAACTGTGAAGAGCTAATACCTGAGTATCTCAGTAAGTGTGCCAAAATATCACTTGATTTTTGTAACAATTAGATCTTAATAGAAAAATACAGTAAGATGGTAGAATGGCCCATTTCATAACATACTTTTTATTTAATTTGATTTTGGAAAGGGTGTGGGTATCCAATGAATTGTACAAGCTTACAATTAAATGTTTTTTTCCAGGCACCCAATAAAAGTATGAATTATAGATATTATGAATTATAGATATGCACTTTACATTGCTGTACATTTTTAACTTGTATCTTTAAAAATGTCCTATTTAGACTTTATCAAGGGTGTGGTAGACTCTGAGGATCTGCCCCTAAACATTTCCAGAGAGATGCTGCAACAGAGCAAGATTCTTAAAGTCATCCGAAAGAACCTGGTCAAGAAGTGCCTTGAGCTCTTCACCGAAATCTCTGAGGACAAGGACAACTACAAGAAGTACTATGAGCAGTTTTCCAAAAATATCAAGGTAGATTTACATTAATTCTAAGTAAATGTATTTTTATTACCATATATATTACATTTACAAAATGAAAACTTTTCTGTTCTGTTCATATTTTTAGCTTGGTATTCATGAAGACTCTCAGAACCGCAAGAAGCTCTCAGAGCTTTTGCGCTACTATACTTCTAACTCTGCAGATGAGATGGTGTCTCTCAAGGACTATGCCTCTCGCATGAAGGAGAACCAGAAGCACATCTATTACATCACTGGTTAGTACCAGACTGTGATTTAGGTATATAACACATTAACACTGTCTTAAATACAACTTAATTAAAGCATCTTTTCCCACTTCCAAAGGTGAGACAAAGGAACAAGTGGCCAACTCAGCCTTTGTCGAACGGTTGCGCAAAGCTGGCTTGGAGGTGATCTACATGATTGAGCCCATTGATGAGTACTGTGTTCAGCAGCTTAAGGAATATGATGGCAAAACCTTGGTGTCAGTGACCAAGGAGGGTCTGGAGCTGCCTGAGGATGAAGAAGAAAAGAAAACGCAGGAAGAGCTTAAATCCAAATTTGAAAGCCTTTGCAAGATCATGAAGGATATTTTAGATAAAAAGATTGAAAAGGTAAAACAGAACACTGTAATTATAAAGGATGTTCAAATATAGTGATCATTATTCAACATTTTTAATCATGCTTCCTTATTCCTCCTAATAAGGTTGTTGTGTCCAACCGCCTGGTTGCCTCCCCCTGCTGCATTGTGACCAGTACATACGGCTGGACAGCCAACATGGAGAGGATCATGAAGTCTCAGGCCTTGAGGGACAATTCTACTATGGGTTACATGACGGCTAAGAAGCACCTGGAGATCAACCCTTTGCACCCGATTATCGAGACTCTTAGAGAGAAGGCAGAGGCTGACAAGAATGACAAAGCTGTGAAAGACCTTGTGATACTGCTGTTTGAAACCGCTTTGCTGTCTTCTGGATTCACCCTGGAGGACCCACAGACACATGCCAACCGTATCTACAGGATGATCAAACTTGGTCTAGGTGTGTTATTATACTTGATTGATGCTTAAAAATGTAACATAATAGGTAGAATTTCTAATACGCATCTTTCACCCTATCGCAGGCATTGATGACGATGATTCGGCGGTGGAGGATATCATTCAGCCTAGTGAGGAAGACATGCCAGTTCTGGAGGGTGATGAAGACACGTCGCGGATGGAGGAAGTTGACTGAGATTTCAAGCTTGTATGTACTGTAGAAAAATAAAATGTTAATGCATTTATCTGGAAATACATTCTTATGGCAGTTTTTGTCAGCTTTGTAACAAGTAAAGGCTTTATGGAGGATCCGTTTGTAACTAGCCTATTTAATCTTTTTTCCTTTGAAATGTAGTGTTTTATTTTTATTTTTGGCTTTTTGATTTAGTCATGAGAAATTTCTGCTGTTTTTAAGTTTAAAAGTTTTTTATTAAAAGAAATATGGAACTTAATATTTTTAATAAAATATTATTTATAAAGCAATGAAAAGGCTGTCCAGAGTGATGTTGTTCCTCGTGGAAAATTAAAGTGTTCAACTTTCCAAACTTAGCCTATCGTTATTATTCCCAAACTATACATCAATTAAGATGTATAAACCACTGCAATTTAGATTTCAAGAAGCTCTGATGATGACTGACGCACTGACAGGTAAGACCTGCCTAGCGCGCAACAAAGCGTGCGCCGCGAAGATTCGAGATGTTTCTCGAGCAGGCCCGTTTCTCGAACACTCGGTGGAAGCGCTCTATATAAAGCCGCGCGCGCTGCTCCTCCTCAGTGCACACTCGTCCTTTCCGACAGGCTTCGAAAGCAGTTGCGATAAAAGTCCTCAGCGTTCCACATTAAAAGATCCTTAACGGTCAAGGTAAGGCTCTGGGCATTTTTACGGCATACATGCTATTAATTCGGTTAACTTTAACACATCAATGTCATAACCAGGGCGTAGCGTAAAAATGTGCTCGCGAGTTCGAGAAAACATTTTATACGTTATTAAAATAGAATCAGTTTAACGTTAATGTAATGTCCTGAGGTGTTAAGGGGTGGAGAGGTTTTCATAGCTTGCTAGTTAGCTAGCCGGTCTGACAGATGATTTGCTAGATTGAGAGAAAAATTATTTTTACCATGGGGATATGAAACACCCTTCCTTTAGGGTGGAAAACAAGGTGAAGGTAAACAACATCTTGAGCTTTGTGTCAAAACAAAGCTGTCTATTT